>NW_010405668.1:924-3237 GCF_000710305.1 Buceros rhinoceros silvestris | reverse complement strand
CGCCCCCCGCGGCCGAGCCGCACCGCAGGCCGCTCGACATAACCCGAACGCTGGGTTCTGGAGGGGGGTGGCAGAAAAAGCCCCCAAACCCCAAGAGATCGACGGCTGCTTTGCTGTGTGCAAAATGTTAATCTTCATTAAGGAGATTTAACGAGACCGGGCAAAGCCCCGGGCAAAAGCCTGTCGGGAACAAGGTGTGATGCCCGGAGGATGTCTGCACCCCCGGGACCCCCGTTTCCTCCTCCCAGGGGCAAGGGCAACCTCTTCTGAACCCACCCATCACCCTCCAGCCCCACCTCGCCCCCCTGTGCCCGGCTCTCCGAGACAAAATAAACCTGGGAAGCGCTGGGAAAAGCAGCGCCAGACGGAAACGCCGGACCGAGCAATGCGGCTGGGGGCCGGGGGTGCGATTTAATCCCAGAGGAAATCCCGCTGCCAACCCCCTCCTGCTTTTTCGGGAATGTGGCCGCCGTCGTCGGTGTCGGAGCGGTCCTGGCGCTCGTAGTGCCGCTCGCTCTCGCTTGTCCTGTCCCGGCTGGAGGCAGATCGTCGCCGACGCCGTTTCCTCGTTTCCTCCGGTAGCCCCGGGGCACCGGCAACCCGATGTAGATGGAGTGGTAATCTGGAGGAGGGAGAGGGGGGTGCAGGGTGGAAAAAAAGCTTTAGAGAGAAAATCTGGGGGTTTCCCTGCTGCCAAACTAAGGAAATAAAGAGCCAGGTTGATATTTCCGCCTTCCCAGCAGGCTTAAAGCACCTGCAGGAGCGTTTCGATGTCGCACGCAGGACGTGCCGAGTCCGGTGCCGGGAGAGCAGATGCACCAGCTGCTGTTTGGGGTTCGCTCACCTTCCTCATCGTCGTACCTCCTCCTCGAGCTGCTGAGCCCCCTCTCGCTCATCCCATCCTCATCCTCCAGCATGGTCCGGCCACTCGTGGAGAGCTGAGCCACAGGGAGGAGGAAGGAGAGAGATTTTAAAGGGCGCTGTGGAGGGGAACAGGCTCTTTGCACAGCCCCCACCACGGGGATCCTTCACACGTGGCCCCGGTGAAGTCACAGCCGGGGAGCCGGGACCTTCCCTGCAGACGCACCGGGGACCCTCCAGCACCTCCTGCCAGCGCCCACATCTTGCCCCTGCGAGGTGCCAGCCCTGCCTCGCCCCGCGCCAGCCCTGCCCATGCTCCGCTGCCGCTCTCCCCATGTTCGATAAAATTCACCGGGGTTACGTCTCCGGTCTCTTATTTCTGCTGCTCAAAGGAAGGTGCACGTAAGAGGTCAGGAGGGTTTTGCCAGCTCGGTTACAGCCTCAAGTTCAGTTCACAGGGGTTGGCCCCCGTTTAATTTTTGGGGTGGGGGGGACCTGCACCAACAAAAGGGGTTTGCAGAACCCGAGTTCATTTTTCCTAGTCTCAGCACACAGGGTTTACACCACACACACGCTGCTGCTGCTGCCAGATTATCTTCCTTCCAACCTGCTGTTTTATTGCCCATATGGGTTTCTGTGGATTTTGTCACGGATGTTAATTAATCTCCTAATTATCTGACCTCTAGTGATTGCCTTTCACACTTGACTTGGACGGGAGGATGGTTACTATTCCTGGCAGCCCGGTCGATGCCTCCCAAAGTGACTTTGAGAGCGCACCGAGAGCCAGCCTCTCCGCTCCCCCGTTCCAGGGCGAGATCGCATTGTTACCCAGCTGTTTTAGGGAATAAAAACTGTCAATTCAAGCCAAATTGGTTAAAAATATCAAGGGAACGGGGGATACACCTGGATGGCTGGCTGGAAGGGTTGGGGCAGCTCTTCTTGGGTTGTTCAATTATTGACCCATTTTTCCTCCCAAGGCAAAGAGCATCTTCAGCCCGATCCGGGCTCCAGCCTTACCCCAGGTGGGTGTTGAAGACACCTCTTGATTTAACAGATTTGGGGTTTTTTTTGGGCTGCATGAACTCAACACTCAACACTAAGATTTTGGGGCTCAACCTGAGGCTTTTAGGAAGCTGCTGCTGGCAGAGGCAGTGCTGAAACACCCACCAGGCTGCAGGCATAAATCTTTGGGCTCTATAAATGAGCCAGCACCTTCCCACCCCAGAGCTTCGGCTTTGGCACTCCTGCAGCTTCGGCGCTGGGTCGGGGTCCCCGGCTGATGGGTGGGAGAAGAAATATGAATTTTTGGGGTGATCTCGCTTGGGTGGTGAGAGCTCTGGTGCAGCTCCGTTGGGAATCTGCCGACGACCCCCAGCGCTGTGAGATCCACCGAGGTGCTGATCGATTCTGGCTCACTGGTGAGTCACACCTGGGATTTTTTCCTCTAATTTT
>NW_010405668.1:0-838 GCF_000710305.1 Buceros rhinoceros silvestris | reverse complement strand
CCCCCCAAATCCTCAGGTACAAACACAAGCACAAGGCAGACTAGAACCAACGGAAAATACAACTGTAAGTCCCTACAAATAAGGGGAGGAGGAGAAGAGTGCTGTCATCTTGGCCAGTTAAACCCCACCAGCTCCCAGTTCCACAAAAAACAAGTTTTACCGTTATAAACTCACCTAAAACTCCCCCCAAACCAATCAGAAATCCGAGGACGGGGTCGTGGAGCGGAGTCACGGGCACCAGTGGGTGTGGGAGCCCGCTTTGCCGTGAGATAAAGCTGCTCTTGCCACCATCGTATCGACACCGCTGCCCAGCGCTCAGTTGCTCCCAGCTTAAAATGTATTTCGGGTGACGCCGATTGACTTTGGGAGCAGAAAAGCATCACGGGATGCAAACAGGGCTCTGGAGAGGGTGGGACACGAGGCAGCGATGGTCTGTAGGCACCAGACCATGGGGACGGAGGAAAATTGGAGCTGTCCGTCCCCAGCTCGCAGGATCTGTGTCTTCTGGGGCCATTGGGGTGCTCTGGCACGATCATGAGGGATTTGGGAGGGCAAGTGCTTTTCTCTGCGGGGTCATCCATATCGGATCTTCAGGAACGGAAGGATGTTCTCCAGGGAGGTGCAGAGAAGCGTCACCATCAGCGAGAAAACCCCTAAACCCTGCTGGCGACGATAGGATGGACCTCTGGGCTGCCCAGCGGGGGTTTGTGATGAGGGCTGCACACCCAATTATTTTGCAATTTCCTCGTTCTGCTTTTAACGTGTGGAACATCCATACGTTTAATTTCACGAAACGCAAGCCCTCGCTCCCGGCGAGCGTGTCCGCTTCACTTCCCCA
>NW_010405667.1:1365-1968 GCF_000710305.1 Buceros rhinoceros silvestris | reverse complement strand
TAGCCACCAGTAGAAACCAGTACAGACCAGTAGAAACCAGTATACACCAGTACAGACCGGTATGAGCCACTCCAGAGCAGTACACGGTTGCATAGAGCGTAACAGACCAGTACGATGTCCCAGTCACCCGAGTGCTGGAGGGACAATGGTGGCATCAAGGTGGCTGCGAGGAGACTACAAACCAGTATAGACCAGTACAAACCAGTACAGACCAGTATAGATCAGTACAGGTCAGTACACACCAGTAGAAACCAGTATGGAGCGTAGGGAACTGGTGTGATGTCATTCAGGTACTGGAAGCTGTGGTGGCGTCGGGGGGGCTGCCAAGTGCTTATAGACCAGTATGGACCAGTATGGACCAGTGGATCCCGGGGGGGATCTGCCACTGGATCCCGGGGATCCTGGGGGGTGCTGGGCAGCGGGGAGCCCCCCCAGGGCTCCTGGGGCAGCGGGGACCCCCCAGGCTGCCCCCATTAACCCTCTAATGTCTGTGTGTGCCCCCCGCCCCCGGCAGCTGGATCTAGGAGATCCTGCCGCAGTGGATCCAGCAGTGCACCCCCCACCCGATCCCGGGGATCCTGAGGCAGGGGGGGCCTGCCAGGG
>NW_010405667.1:534-780 GCF_000710305.1 Buceros rhinoceros silvestris | reverse complement strand
TCCCGGGGATCCTGAGTCAGTGGGGACCTGCCAGGGTGCCCTCGTTAGCCCTCTAATGTTCCCTTTCATGGTGCCACATCTATTAGGTCCTGATAGAGTGGATCTAGCAGTGGATCCCCCACCAGATCCCAGGGATCTCTGGCTCCGGGGGCAGAGGGGACCCCCCGGGCTGCCCCCATTAGCCCTGTCATGTCCCCTCTCATGTTTCCAAGTCTGGTAGACCCAACCACAGTGGATCCCAGGGTG
>NW_010405667.1:0-253 GCF_000710305.1 Buceros rhinoceros silvestris | reverse complement strand
GTGTGCCAGCAGATCTAGCAGTGGATCTCACACCAGATCCCAGGGATTGCAGGGTATTGGGGCAGGCAGGACATCCTAGAGTGCCCCCGTTAACCCTGTCATGTCCCAGTTCCTGCAGCTGGACGTATTAGATCCCAACACAGTGGATCCAGCAGTGGCTCCCACACTAGATCCTGTGGATCCCAGGGTGCTGGGGCAGCGGGGACCCCCCAGGGTCCGCCCATTAACCCTACAGTTCTCCCCTTCCCAGTGC
>NW_010405666.1:9520-10675 GCF_000710305.1 Buceros rhinoceros silvestris | reverse complement strand
GGAGCACCTTGGAACCACGCCGCGTGCGAGTGACGGAAGTGGGGTAACAAGCGTTTCCCAACGAACCGAACTGAGGATGAGGGTGAAGAGTGGAAGCAGAACGACCGTGTCCAACGCACGATTTCCAGAGCCATTAAGAAGTTTTACAGAGGTGGCTGAGGAGGATCCGTATTTTTCCAAACACTTCCGTGTTTCAGACTGTTAAAATTTAATGATAAATAACAGAATCTCACAAATCTTCCGGGGCAAAATGCTCCACATTTATTTACAGATGAAATGCGTTTAGTACAGTCGTAATGGACACCGTGTATAGTAACATCTGACAGCAGCAAGACTTGTAAGGAACCCGACAATTACTACCGTGTATCATGCAGCTATCTCTATATACACAATTTGCCTTAAAAAAAAGTACAAAATTCTTTTAGGGGTACATACAAGGTATAAAATGCAAAAACAAACCAAAAATATAACTCTCACAGAGAACTCTATATGAAAGGGACAGCGTGGTACCTTTTTGCACTTGGTGAAAGCGTGACTAGTGACAGGAGATACACGGCTGAAATGGCTGAACGAGCTCCGCGGGGTCTGGGCTGACGCTGAAAGCCCCAACTATACTCACGTCGGCTGGTGTGTGGCTCCTTGCCAGCTGTGGCTGTGTGTGACACCGAGCACCAGAACATTTGGCGTTAGCGTACAGAGCTGGGAAATACCAACCCCTGCAGCAAGGGTTAACTACCTTCGGTCAAGAACCGGAAATAAAGGAAAATACGTGATGCTGTGTACTCGATTCTAGATAACGCTGAATAAATTACATGACAAAAAACACCATTATAAACCTATTCCTCTAATGACATCTTATTTGTTAAACCTAGAGCAGCCCAGCCCTTTTGTAGCAATTTGAGCTTTGATCACGAGCACGTGATGGCCTAAAATATCACTTCATGATACAGAGAGTTGTGCAATTATACTTTTAAAAAGTCCTTTATCACTCTAGGGGTCTGCACCCGTCCTGGTGCGGCCACCCAAACCTAGCACTGCTTTGGACGTAGGCAGTGGTACTTGGTCTTCCTTTTTTTTTTTTTTTTTTAAATACTTTTTTTTAAGAGAAAGTTTAAAAGCTTCCTTAGACATTTAGAAGCACAAGTTCTTAGAATT
>NW_010405666.1:8767-9410 GCF_000710305.1 Buceros rhinoceros silvestris | reverse complement strand
AACCCCCCCTCGTCTTCCTCGCATCCCTACTCCTCTGCGGGCGCTGCCTTCTGACGCAGCCCTTCCATTAGCTCAGCTTTCCTTCAGAAGCCTTCAAATAAGGAACGTTTTAAGAGAACAGAAGGAACTGCCCCAGCATCCAGCACTCTGCTTTAAAGCAACTTACTAAAAAGAACAGAAACAGAACAGAAAAACTCAATTTTTTCCCACTAGGTACTGATACAAACACATAACAAAGAGTATAAAAGTTATTAGTTTAAATATATACAAACTCTTTTCAACTCAAATACTGCTTCAGTGGTTGGAGGCTATAGACAATGAGGTGAAGGGGACACGTTTATGCAGAATATATTGCAACAGCCTGAACAGTACTGTGAACACTACTATACCTTGAACTTCCTGTAGCAAAACCGTCCAGAGTATTCCAAAGTGGAGAGAGGTCCCGGCGTCCCACCCGGCCCCGTCACTTGTCAGCCGAGCTCATGCGTTTGGACTTAATGAAGGCCATGCCATGTGTTCTCATGTGAGTGTTTAAGGCCGCTTCCGTTTCAAAAGTCTTGGCGCACACCTTGCACCTCCGGTCCGATGCCGTACTGTCAGAGGATTCGTCCTCGTGGTTGGGTTTGTTTTCCTGCTGCTTATC
>NW_010405666.1:0-8633 GCF_000710305.1 Buceros rhinoceros silvestris | reverse complement strand
GTTCTGTTTGGAGACCGGCTGCGGCTCCTTCAGCTTATGTACAATGAAGAGGTGTCTGGAGAGGGACACGTGGGACGTGTAGCAGAGTCCACATTCCCGGCACTGGTAGGAAGAGCCGTCGGATTTGTGCTGGGGAATGTGTTCGTGAAACTGGAGAAGATTTTCTGTTGTGAAGCCGCAGACAGCACACTTGTGAACTTTAAAGACGTTGATCTTCAGCTTCTTCAGAGGCTGAGTGATTGCACCTCGGGGCGGCCTGAACTCCAGGACAGGTTCTTCCAACTTACGCTTGGGACTAGGAACCTAAAAAAGCCATAAATGAAACTTCAGAAACCTTCCCTTAGTACGACTTTGATAAATCCGTATTTCAAATACCTTTTTAAACTAAACCGATCTTTTTGTATATTCTCCTGGATATTCTGCTGACATGAACATGCCTCAAGAACCCTCTGCTCAGCTGTGCAGACAGAAGCTACGAAGTCTGTAGCTGCATATTTTCAACACTTAAATAAGATGATAAAGCTGGGCTGCAAGGAACCTTTGAGACATTTTTTGGGCTCTACTCGACAGAAAATCAGACTTCTATGGGATGAGAACACCTGCAGCTATTTAAAGATCCATGAAATTCGCGCTTCGCTCGCTTCCAAGTGATTACCTTTGTGTCTTCTTTCACTTCCCTCTCCTCCACGTTGGCTGATTCAGTCATTTCTTTCACATCAGGGTCTTTAATGCCATGCATCAGCTGAATGTGCTTCTCCAACATCAACCGCTTAGTAAAAGTACGTCTGGAATCTGGGCAGTGCCTGCACAGACGCGAAGCAGAGAGATTCAAACGTCACTGAACCGAAGTCTGAGGAATATGAATAAATGCAGAATAAATAAATCCAGAGCAGCGGACAATCTATAGGAGGTAGCGACAATGCTCTTCCCATCAACGGCACAGCTAATTATGATAATTATTATGACACATAATTACAAAATAAAAACGTTTGAGCAATTTAGATTCAGAGCAAAGGAGTTCTCTGAAGATAACCAGCAGGACAAAGTTGTCTTTCACAGCCTGTGCTTTGCTCTCCCACCCAGAACCAGCTGCGTCGCTCCTGAACCTCTCAAGTGCTTCGGGGAAGCGCTTTTCTCCGGAGCTCCACAGCTGTAACACGCTGTAGGGGTGTCCGGAGGAGGGATGCAGGGAGAAGGCAAAATCACCCACTCATTTCAATGACCAGGACGCTGGCTTTTGTGTCATCAAGGGAAGAAATTCAACCCACGACGGTTTATACTCCGTTTCTGAAGAAATAAAAGGAGAACTTACGAGCACGTGTAAACCTTCCTAATGCCTTTGTGCTTGATACGGTTGTGGCGACATAAACTGTGGGAAGAACTGAAAGATTTGTCACATTGCCGACATGGATGTTTCTTCATTTGCTTAAAAAAAAAGAAGAAAAAGACGTTATTTAAGCTCAGTAACAGCAGTGCACGTCTTGTCTCTTGAATTCAAAAGGAGCGTGAACCTTTTGACGACGGGGAAGAAACCGCACTCACTAGACTGATGCCAACCTGAGGGACATCTGTTTGGGGAATTTTTTTTCTACTATTCCAGCTGAGGCCACTGAGTGAAAGACTTGGATCCATGCTTGAACTTGGACCCTTCTTGACTTTCCTGGAGAATCTGTCCCCGTGTCCCAAAGCACTCAGTGCAACGATGTTCTTCACAGAACAATGTAAAGGTTTGGCTCACTTATTCTGACCCTCCGAGGAAGTCACAGATTCCTAAACAACGGAGTTGCGCGATAATCCGCATGGACACGAGTCATTCTCTGGTGCCTAATATGAACTAATAATAACAATTAAAAAAAAAATCTCAATAACGGGCACGAGTCACGCAGAAATGCTTAAAGAACTGAAAATCATCCACGTGGCAACGGGTCTAGTCCATGTAATGCTGTGAGAGGCGCAGCGCGGCTCAGCCCACGTTTAAAGGCCAATAAAATAAAAGGAAAGCAGCATATTTCACTCTTCAGATGTTGAAGGTGGAAACCTGTCTGTGTACACACACCCTCATTAGCGCCAGGGCATTAATCAGCGCATTGCGCAGGATGCTTGTGATTGCGGTGCTCTGGGAAACATTCATCAAATCAAATCAAATCAAATGCGAAGGCGTATTAGGGCTCGTGTCGAGAAACAGCCCTGCACTGTGCCGTGAGGACACACAAGCCCTACCAAGGCGGCCCTCGTGTCTCTGCTGCGGCCACCGCACCGTGAGATGCGCCAAGCGGTCTGGAAAGCAGCAGGACCCAGGGCTCAGCGGGACCCAGCTCCTGCCAGCAGCAGGGGTGCTGCCTGGGGTGACCGTCCGCGACAGCACGCTGGCTCTGCATTTGTTGGGAAGATTCTGGCTAGAGACCCAAATACTATGTGGATGCATTAGAATCTGCAACGGCTGCCAAAAGCAGAAGAACTGAAAAATGGGTTCTGCAAGCAGGTGCAGCATGACTTGCTGTAGAGCATCTTGTCTTTACAGGAGGGGAGAGGATGTTCAATTAGGGGCACAGCAAGTTGGAACTGGTAAGGCAGCTCCTGCTTGGAAAACATCTGTCCCTTCACAGACATGCACCTCTGGACAGGTCCTAGGAAGCTCAGCATCTGCCTGCCTGGCTGAGCGCAGACACACGCGATGCCGTTTCCAGCCAGGAGTTGTACAGACTTGTTAGTACCACCCTTGGTCTGGGATAGTAACTTTTAAAATGATTTTCTATTGTCGAGACAGCACTTTTAAGATCAGGCAGAGGGACACAGCAGGGTGGCTACAAATCTTCCTACCCTACAGCTGGCTCACCTCCAACCAGCTCGGCAAGAGGATGCAGAAGCCGTGGATCTGCCTGTCTTTGGTTTTGTGTGTTTTGTTGCAGGTGGGACTGGCAGTGCGGCTGCAGGACTCTGCAGCAGGAGGGCCAAAGAATGGAGTGGGAGTTACTGGAGGCAAGGAGAAGCAGGTAAATAGGCTCCTGTCAGTCAGGCTTGGGTGCTTTTTGCTTGAAGTTGTCACAAGAAAATGAGAGAGGACGCTCACTCGACTGGCATTTTCAGCTCTTCCATAAAATGTTTATAAACAGAATAAAAGAATTTGCAGAGCAGCTTTAGAGATAAGCACTGCAATTTGAAGGGACATAGAAACCTCTGGAAACGGGCTGTCATTCACTACAGCATATTAGCATCCCCAAACCGACAGATCTGCACTCAGGGTGATTCTTCTCCGCTTAGGCCAAATAAGTCTGTTAGCCCTTCCCGCAGCGCAGCACAGGACATTACTTTAATTCCCTGAAAGCATCGGAGCGTGTTCACCAGACACATCGAAGAGCAGATGCCTGCGGGGTGTCAGCGTCGGGTGAAGGTTGCCGCAGCCCGTCTCAAGCACAGCTAAGAAAGAGCCACCTGAGCTTCGCTCCTGCCTGTCTTTTAAATTCCATTAAAAAGCTGCGGGATGCAGCAAGGACGCGGAGCTGTCTCACTGCTGGGTTTTTGTTTTTGACGCTCAGCCCGTTTCAAGGGCGCTGTCTCAAATCCAGCTGCTTTAGATCCTAAGTTCGGCCTGTCCCCCTCAGCTGATTTCTTGGCAGAAACCTACAGGTGTAAGACTGGAGCAACGGCTCGACCCTAGAGTGAAAGGAAATGGTGTTTGGTGCTCGCTGACCAGTAAAACAAAACTCTGAGTCTAACAGCAAGAGAAGGGAGCTGAGAAGGCACAAGGGAAGAAGTGAGAACCTGGATCAGACTAGATGACTTGGACAAAATCCTGGACCATCTTTCACTCCTTTCATCGAAGAAATTTTGGTGCTGGATGGAGAAGCCTACAGTTACGTGTGGATTTTCTCAGGAGAGCTATGTAGAAAACGACGAAAACTGAGCAGCCAAAGAGGGAAAGATGAAATAGGTGTAAGAACAGAGAAGAGAAATGACCAAACTTACAGGTTCTTTGCAAAAACACTAATGAGTTTGAAAAAAAAAAAAAACCCAAACCTTCATATTTCAGGTTCAATTGACTTTTTTGTGATTTAGTATTATTTACCTTTCCGTGTTCTTTCCTCATGTGAGAGATGTAAACGTCTCTCTGGGTGAAGAGCCTATCACACTCCCAACACGTCCAGCCAGGATTAGCGACTTTTTTAGGCTCTGCTTTCTTTGTGGGAGAAGGCGATTTCTTCTCCAGCTTTTCCGTTCCGTTGAGAGACTTTGTGTCCTCTTTGTTATGAGTGGCTGAGTTCTGAGTTGTGGGTTTAGTACTGAGAGGCAGATTAATCCCCAGGTTTGGTGGCCCCTCAACACTTTTCAAAGTTCCATGCATAGACTACAATAAAAGGGAGAGAAAAAAAGTACAAAACTAACGTAGACGTATCCAGCTGTATTGACAAGACACAAAAATCTTCTGAATCACAAGTCTTCATCTACTTCCTTCCCATTCTATTACCAGAGCACATCCTTAACTTAAAGAAACACGATTAAGTAAAGGCATAAAGAGAAACTAGCCACAGCACTGACAGACACCATCGGTACCTAAAGCGAAGTCTTCTTCAGTGGCTAGAGGTTTTCACCAAAAAAACCAAGAGAGAGACTTTGTAGGTTAAATTTAAATTGCTGTTTAACAGGGAGGAGAAAAGGGCTCAACAAGTACTTTATGTTACGTTTAATTTCTTGCTTTACTTACCTAACACATTAGTTGAGCATCCTCATTTCAAACTACGTGACTATTTCCAGGAAGAAAAGGTTTTATGCTGACAAATTTTGACTTGGCACATTGGTAAATAAGACAAGAAAAGGCAAACCTGGGAAGATCAGATATTGTTTAGGATATCCTAATGTTTTACGCTGAGCCTGAGATAAGCCCTGTCTTACTCCACGCTCAGGTCACGAGCACCCTAACTTTGGGCTCCGTAGCTAAGAGTCCTTAGCAGCAAAGGTGTGCAGGGGGGTGCCAGCGCCAGGGGACAGCTAGGAGTATCTAACGAGCACCCCACAGCTCCTAGGCAGTGATCCTTCCTCACGGGTTCATTCCTAAACTTCAGCCCAGACCGAACACGCTGCTGGATGTGGATCCGCTACCAAGCCTCTTTCAGAGCTGAAGACTTGCCCCTTACAAGGAGTGTTCTAATCACCTCATCTCCTGGCATTTACGGTAACTCTCCTGGATGATGTGTCTAGCCATCCCGAACGTAATTAGTTCTCCTACAGGTCACCTCAGAAACAACAATGACAAAACAGTCAATACAGTCTTGATTCTGTAGGAGGGTCCTACGCTTTCAACCAGAGACTGACCTGGAGATTCCGTCCCAGCTTCACTTGTCAGCACAAAAACATTAGTGCTCAGCTTTCTAAATACAGTACCTGAAATTTAGTTTCTTATTTGGAAATAAAAAGCATCACGGCGTCCCATGGAGGCCCAGTGATCACGCTGGGCACACGTCCCCAGCAGCACTGGGAGTGTTAGGCCTCCAGTGCAGACCTTCACCGCCTGTCCCCACTGGCTGTTAGAAATTTCCTTGTAGCGAGTCTTAAATGAAAACAAGACACACATTTTGCCAACAATACTCACATCTGCAGGAATTATTCTAGGTTATTTTTGGCAGCTTTAAATAACCTTCTCCTGAGCTTCTTTCTAACCCTTCCTGTTCTATTTTCATCCAGGTCTTCTCTGCCTCAGTGGTTTATGTCTAACCACACCAAACAACTGCTTCTTGTGCTGCCGGGCTGAGCTCAGCCCATGCCTGGCACGTTTGCATCTACACCCTGTCCCTGGGTTGGTCATTCCCCCGTGACTGAAGCCCAGCTTACAGTTTGCTGCTGCTCTCCCTGCTACCGTGTACATGTCCTAAAAGTAACCGCGCTAGCGGTTCTGAATAAAAGCAGCAATACTCTTCCTACGCTGAAGTCAGAAGAGTTAAACAGTGCCCAAATTATAAGTAGCTGAGAATAACTTTATAACAGGAGATGCTGAGCAACCCTAATTTACGCTAAGAACAGCTTCCGGTCCTACCATGCTCCTAAAATAGCTGTTTTCAGGTCTTAAAGAAGTAGTTACATACAGATGTAACAATACTTTTACAGTAATACCTGAGTCAAGAAAAACTAATGACGTAAATAAGACGTACACTGCAATATATGGAATTTGGCTGTTTAGTTGAAAAAAAGAAGCAATGCACGTAGATCGAAGCAGACAGAAAATAGGATTTGGCGTGGCTGCATGAGAGGACCATTTAAGGTATCCGGCACAAAAGTCAGACTATTCTTACGGTAAATATGAACTAGTCGTAAACAAAGAAAATATCCAGTCCTTGTACTGCTGATCGTCTTGGGCCGCCCTTCCCTATCTCCTCCTCATGTTTAAGACTGGCTTTCAGTCCAACGGTTTTTTTCAAGACTTGTGACCGTGTTTTCAGCACGACTTCAGGGGTTTCTGAGGTGACAAGTGCCATAGTTGAGACTAAAGGGGAAAACGATGGTTTGGGCAGACAAGGAAGACGTCTGGTTTTCCACTGTTCTGTATATATATAAATCTTACTCTCTCTTATGTGTCACTGCAAGAGAAACCCACTGAATGAAGTGCTACCGTTCTGACTGCGACACTGTGCTACGGTGTAAATCGCTCTGGCTGTTCCCAGGCACCAGACGTTAACAGGGCGTAAGGAATTCATCCCCGCTAACAGATTCGGTATCTACGTAACGAGGTGACACAGCACATTGCAAATACACACTAACTAGGAATAGCCAGGGGACTGCTGGTTCTTAGAAACAAGATTTGCAGGGATGACAGTAAAATCTCCTTTAGTTATCCTGGGATCTCTGGGAAAATCCCCTTCAAAACATGCATGTGTCCTGTTGCTACGTGAACACACATACAAATAGCCTCGACGTCTATTCAAGAAACGTACTGGTTCCTACTGCGGAATTTTGAACGTCGAAGGTTTGGGTTTATGATGTACTCAGCACTCTCAGCTCCTACACCTGCAGCGATACTTGGAATGCTGTAAATAAGGCTCCACTCTTACTAGCATCCGACTGACTTCTCTACACCCATTATTATTTTGATAATAAATTATTTCGATAAAACGAGCTGTGACTGCGAGGCGCTGGGACGGCCCTCGCAGACCAAAATCAGCATTCATCTAGCAAAACGATGCGTTAGAGGTTACATCTCAGGTAGGCTGAAGACCGTGTGAAACAGAACATTTCAATATTGGAAAACATCACTCAGGTTACTCTCTCGGAATCATTAACATCTCTCTCTCAGCAGCCTTCTGGTTACTCTGTGCCTTTTTACAGTACTTTCTGACAGCATATATTGCATGACAAACGGTACCGATGAACGAAACAAGAGAAGATGCCCACACACCTTGATATGATCCATCATAAGCTGTTTCTGTGCATATAGAAGAGAACAGTCTGGACACTTGAAAACAGACACCTTCTGGTTTTCAATGTGCTGATCAAAGTGGCGATAGAGCAAAGGTTGTAGAGTAAACACAGTGTCACACATAGAGCATTTATATATTATTCTAAAAACAGAAGTACAATAAACAATGTCAGTCACGGTGATGATCTATTTGCAAGAATCATGACGTTAACTTTTTTTCTCAGCAGAGGTAAGATCTGACATGTTTAAGCAATCATTTTGCACTGCCTGAAAAAAGTTAAACTCATTAAAAACATCCTCCAATTTCAAAATACGGGAGCAGTAGGAAAAAAAAAAATCATTAAAAAGTGCAAACAAGAAGCCAGAAAACAACAGCATAAGCCAGTTACATACATAACACCAACACTCTCTGAAAGTTCAATGTCTCTGGGTTCTGAACTCGCATTATCGCTACAGGACAAGGTACCTGTTCCGGGCTGCAAAGGCAGTATGTGTTGAGGGAGTTGTTGATTCGACTGTAATTTAACATACTTCAAGATCAATTCAGTTTTGGCAATGTATACGGCCACGCGTAGACCCTTAATGCTCTGAAGCTGAAACTTCTGGCTGGTAAAGTTTCAAGCAAAGCGTCAAGTAAATAATCACCTGGGAATTTAGACTCTACTTTGCTTGTCTGTAGGTTTGTATTAAGAATTATTTCCCAGGCAGCTAAAGGTGAGTATCAAGATTAGCCGTTCCAGTTCTATCTGTTTATGAACAGTAAATAGAAGCATCACCCTTTTTTAATGGGGAAATCGAATGAAGGGAAATGACAGGTGAAAGCAAAGTAACAGAGAAGTTTGCCAGAGATCATCAGACAGAGAGAAATCTCGTCCATCAGCCATCAGTGGTGGTAGTACTTCAAAAAAGCTCAGCTAACATCAAAGAAACCCAACAGGGGGTGCTGGGTGCAACGACAGGCGCATCCTCTGCCAAGGCGGTTTTCCTCATCCCGTCGAGTGGAGCCTGATCTCTGTCCTCAAGAACAGCTTTCCATTAAAAACCCCAAAGGCTGAATTTTCTCACCATCCTCATCAATGTTCCAAGGCCCTTCTATGTCTCTCTAAGCAACTGCCATCAGCAGCAGTTCTGAGATGACAAAAACAGGGACACTGCTTCCCCGACCAAGCGGTTTGATGAGACCAAATATTTGAAGTGATGAGAAATGCCACACTTAATCATATTAACC
>NW_010405665.1:8742-23520 GCF_000710305.1 Buceros rhinoceros silvestris | reverse complement strand
GGGGCGAGCGGCCGCGCGGCCCCTGCCTGACAGCCGCCTCACCCAGGTGCTTGGTCACCTCTCCAGCCTGAAGCCGAACTCTGCCCCGCGTGGGGGTTCGGGTCACCTGCAGACAGGCGGCCGCCTCGGTAAAGGTGACAGGCGTCACCCAGCCGCTGCCCGCCTTCCCCCGGGCTCCCTCTGCCCCCCAGAGGCCATCTCTGGCCTTGGGCTTGGCCTTCCACCCACCGCGGAGCTCCAGAGTGACCGCTTGTGAAACAAGCAAGGGAGACCGTTGTTCATAAAGCCGCTCCGTGATCCTTCTGATTTCATCCCCGCCCGCCGTACTGTGCTGTCACCCTTTGGGATAAGGGCGTCCCCTCCAGCTCCTGCAAGTTTTGCCACTGCACACAGGAACTCTAGGTTCAGCTGATCATGTGCAAGATTGGTGGACTTGAGTGTCTTGGGTGTGATTAATAAAGCTGGAAATGACTTGAGACTGGCCTCTTTAAGGCACCTTTTTTAAGTCATGTCCCTCCTATGTGACGGTGAGAGTCCGCTTTCCAGGGATCTGTTGCTGGAAGGGACATATGTTCTTTGTCACAGCTGCGAGGCTTCTGCATCTTTTTGTTAAGGAAGAAATGCAGGATTTAGTGAACTTGTCAACGTGCCAGAGAAGCCATTTGTTTGAGAGGAGTTTGGGAGGCTGCCCTGTGGTATGCTGCCTCAGCAGCGAAGAACTGGGAAGGAGCGTTGTTGGCGCCTGGAAAACTGATCGACTTAGTCCTGCTGTGATTTATGTCCTCCTGCTGGTTCCACGGGGAGTATGGCTTAGAAGCTCTCAGCTGCAGAAGCTGGATTTGTTTATAATCACACTGAGCTAAAAACTGCGTGTTGCCTGCATACACTCCTATGGTGTGATCACTTCTTCCCTATTTCCTGTCCAAAACTGAACTCAGTTTATTGCTGATGTTTGAGAGGAAATAGTGAAACACACCAAAACAGAGCTTTTAATTCTTCCTCGCCAGCCTTGACTTCTCCACTGGTTCACAAGTAACACTGTCTTCGTGATCACTCTGGCCCTTCAGGCAGGCTGTAGTGCCTTTGGCCACAGCCTGTTCTCCGCAGTCTAGGCACTTAAACTGCGTCTGAATCTTGTTGGTTTCCTTCCAGCCACACAGATTATATACCCAGCTAAGCTCTCACTGTAGCGAGTTCTCGCTCTCTGGGCTTGACATCTCTCTTTAGACTGCTCTAATGGCCATTCAAAGCATTTAGGAGAGTCTTTCCTCCTCCTGTGTTGCTCTGCTGTCTTCGGCCTTCCCCATCCTCTCAAGCGCAGGCTCCCTGTCTTGCTGTCTCCAGGCCCTACCCACGATTGGAAAGAATCTTGTGGGTGCCGTGTGCCACCCTTAAAGGTGAGTGTGGGATGGAGGATTTGCGTAACAGTCCAATCCGTGCCTTTCCAGACATGTGCACTGTAGCAAATCGGCTGCATCACTCTCTATCCAACTAAGCATCATGGGCATTCGTTTCTCAAATTCACAGCATGTCACCAGGACAGGGAGCAATCATCCCTGACCTAGAACTGAACAGCATGGCAAACTCCTTTGTTGAGAATGTCCAGGCAGTTCTTATAAATGAACGGAACCCATGATGAAGATCTACTCCCCAAGCCTGGCAAACGTCCCCGATCTCAGCATGAACTGGAAGGGTTCAGAATCTGGATCAAAACAAAAGTTAGCCAACCATGCAGCTAAGATGTTTCTCAGAATTCTACAAGCATCAGGACTCCCCACCACTGTCATTAGTGGTCAATCTTCACTACTTCTGAAGAAAACTGTCTTTTCCTGTTATTGCTGACCACAGAGTCGCAAAAAAACTGAGGCTGGAGGAGACCTCTCAAGGCTGTATGGTCCAACCCCCTGCTCAAGGCAGGCCACTTGCAGCTGGTTACACAGGATCATGTCCGGACAACTCTCCACGGAGGGAGACACCACAGCCTTTCTGGCCAACCTGTGCCAGTGTTCACTCACCCTCACCGTAAAAAAGTGCTTCCTGACATTCAGCGGGAACCTCCTCTGTTTCAGTTTGTGTCCATTGCCTCTGGGCCTGTCACTGGGCACCACCGAAAAGAGCCTGGCTTTTCTTGTACCCTCCCTTCAGGTATTTATATATGCTAATAAGATCCTCCCCAAGATGTCTCATCTCCAGGCTAAACAGGCCCAGCTCGCTGAGCCTTTCCTCATAGGAGAGATGCTCCACTCCTGTTATCGTCTTTGTGCCCCTTTGCTGGACTCTCTCCAGCATGTCCTAGTCTCTCTTGTACTGATGCTGTTGAGATGCTGATGCAGAGATCCTTGAGGGATGCCAGGTCTCAGAGCCTGCCTGTGTCTGAAGCACATTCACATTGGGTGTTGGATGTAGAAAGAGTTCCCAGTAGAAGTGTCCAGAGCACACAAGGTTTCCTTCTCAAACCCATGCTGCCCACCTGTGCTTCTCTCCTGACAGCAGCTGGGCTGCCAGTTCAACTAGCCCTTGTACTCTTGCTATTCGCCTTTTCCACCTTGTGGTCTCAATATCCATCTGCTTCTGTCCTGAAAGGGAGCTCTTCAGAACGACACATGTTCTCGCAATTACTACGCCACTGTAATCACAGCCTCTCGCGTCAGCAATAGTTAGAATACCTGTGCGCTTTGTGATTAATCACCTCTTCCACTGATGGCTGGTCTGAAGACATCCCTCATCAGGTTAGGAAATGGAAGCTGCTGCGCTTCCACTGCTCTTCATTCTGTTGTAAATTTGTTTATTTTGAGCAGCTGGAGATAGGTGTTGCAACTGCACATTTCTTGTCTTCTGAATGTAGCCTCAGGCTTCCTGTTTCACAGGCATTGAGCCTTGTCACTCAACAACCTGATCGAAACATCTTGTCATACACACTCTTTGCTTTGGCATGGAGGGAAGCAGATCAGAAACTTCTGCAGCTGATGCGAGCGAGGAAATAATTTATACTTCTGTTAAATTCTCTGAGACTCCTCGACCGAGGGCCAAAGCTGCACAGGAAAAAAGAGGTAAGGAAGCTGGATGAGGTACGTCAATGAAAAATTTTATTTTGAGCGAAAGCAGGGTCTAACAAAACTACTCTGAGTTGGGCGCTGACTTCGAGCACCAGCTCATGGTACTGTTGCTTTGTTTCTAAAATTACCATGAGTGTTTTAATGTGGTAAAAGCCGATGGGTCAGAGCTCCATCATTGTTCCCCTCCCTCTCTCCTTCCGACCGCTTTCTGTGTCTGCTCCTGGGCGCTCAACCCAGGCATCCTTTTTTCTGAAAGAGGTTTGCAGTTTTAAAGTTGTCTGCTTGTCAGCAATAAGAGATTGTCGGCAATGGTTCTTTGAAGGGCAGGCAAGATGCGAGTACAGATAAATTAGAGGCGTATGCTAATCAGAGATCAGAGACAGAGGAGGCAGATGAGATCATCCAGTCTCCCTCCTTTGGGGCACTGCAGGATTCTTTTGTGATACGTTTTTTCCTGTGTTTTCTCTGTTCTAATTTTACATACCTCCCAGTGAGCAATTTTTCAGCTTTTGCCTTGAGACAGTTCTGCAGGGCGTTTTACTACCAGGAAGAGTTTCTTAGTGCTCTCCTTAAATCTTCTTTTCCCTTATTTCCGCTCCATTCCCCCTGTTCAGTCCTTGCAAATGTCACACTGAGCAATTTCTCTGGCTGCTTAGTTGAGAAATGCCACCTTGGAAGAGTGAGATTTTGCGTTGGTGATCATTCTTCTTAAGTGTCTCCTTCCCATGAGCTGATTGCCTTTCCTCTAAAAGCCTGTGTGCTCTAGGCGAGTTGTCTTGCATTGTCTACAACACTGATGCTGCTGACCTTAGCTTTTTTCAGAGCTGTTACGGCAAAGGGGGCTCTCACTGTGGGATACAAGATTTCCATGCCCTGATCAGAATAACTGCATCCATCTGTGGTTGTCACCACTGCCTGATCACTTGCAGCACTATGGAAACAATGCCAGCACAGAAATCTCCAAGTTCATATCTGGTAATGGCATCTGCTTCGCAGGCAGTCTTGCTTTTGCGCGTGTTTTCGTCAGAAATGAGGTTCTCTGTTGCATCAGAAAATGCGGGGGCATCCCTTCATTCCCTGCCACTTGTGTTCACTCCCACCCTGTTGGAGGTGGAGATACCTGATGTCCTCTTGAGATGTTTGCAGTTTTCTTTTTAATATTCCTCCTCTCCAGATTACTTTGTGTACCCTCATCTTTTTGAGCTGAAGTCAGACAGCCTAAGGGAGCTGATATTTGAACGTGCTTTCTGTGAATATTATTTGATTATTTCCCAGCTCTCTCCTGCATTGGAGGAGTCCCTAAGGAGCGCAGTTTAAGTACCTTTCTTTAGAAGACCTTTATTTTCAACTCTGACCCCACCTCCCTCACTTTTGAGAGATGTGCTTTCAGGTATTTCAGCTCTGTTTTCAAAAGCACGCTCTTGCTGCTAAGTTATCCCTACAACGTCCTATCACAGGTGTGTTGCAGACATATAGAGCAGTCCTCTGGTCAGACCAACCGTTCTTGTCTCTCATGGACTCCTCGAAAATGAAAACTTGCCCTGGCTGTTTTCTGTTTGGCTTTGAGAGAGCCTTAGACATGCCACACTACCAAAATGTCAGTCCAGCAGTCACTTAAGATGAGTGTTAATTGGTGTTTGAGGCGTGCTTGAGGTAACAGCGATAACCAAGTCTGTGCCACAGCCAGGGACACGATCCTCATTTCTCAAAGCCTCCTCCCCAAACCTAGGTAGTTGTGCTGCTCCCGTACTGGTGTAGGCAGAAGCTGAGGGGAGCAATCTGGGACAGTGCAATGACTTTCTTCAGACTGTCCTAGAAGACTTGAATTATAAAATGCTAACAGCTTCCAGTGTTTGAACTGAATCTGGACTCCCAAACCTACGAATACTAGGTCACATTGCTTGCGGATGAGTGCGGTGTATCACAGTCATGTCTTCAGAGCACTGAGAGACCTAACAGGGTGTTTTGTGTACTAGAAAGTCATAACATTGGATATTTAAGCTAAATGTCCCCTGGTCCTCTTCTCCCTTCCCTTAGGGAGACTCTTCCACAGTTCCTCAGACAACTACATGGAAATATTTCTAGATGCTTCATTCAGATTTCCCTCCTCTGTTGCAAACTCATCTCAGGTACTTCTCCCATCTTCTTCTACAAGAGGTTCACATGCAGTCTAGGGGCTGACAATCAAGCACAAACCTTGAGCCTGGTTTAAAAAGGGGAACCACAGGGATTCCCTTTTGCAAGGAGTTAAAATCCTGATTTATGAATTTTTTTAATTCCACTCTCCTGGATTGATGACTGCAGTTCAAGTAAGGCTTAAATTCACCTTAGACACTTCACATATGATTTTCCCACTTTGCTTTCTTTTTTCCTCCCAAAATTATCTAATGGCATAATTTTTCATTTTTTAAGAACTGAAGCAAACTCTCCCAGTGCTCTGGTTGTGGAGGTGTCCTGGGATTTTGTTTTGATGCTGAGTCGAGTCAGTTCCTTTTTTTCTGCAATTGGTTTGAAACAATAGAGGGGAAACTGCTCTATTCATTGCCAGGAGGCACCAGCTCCAGTGCCCAGTGCTGACGTTTGAGGATTAACCATTTCACTGACTATCATCCCAGTCGGCTTGTCCTGTAAGTATTTTTTTCTAAAATCAGGAACAGCGATCGGGAGGATGCAGGAGATACCTTCTTCGAGAGGCAGGAGAGGAAGGGAAATAGAAGTGCAAATCCTCCAAAATGTGATCTCAGAACAAAGAATTATGTTTCAGCAGATATTTATCCCTTTTACTTAGTTTTCAGTTGTAATGTGCAGAGAAGCAGCTCCCCCCTACCCCTTAACCTCGGGCTGACTCCAATCACTCGAGGCTTAATCTGATGGCAAAGCCCAGTCCCTACAGATCGAAAGGTGCCCTTACAGGAGGAACAGAGAGCAGCCAGAGAGACCAGCTACCCAGTTCAAGTCCTTCAGTTCTCCCATTGTCCTCTTTCGTGAAGGTGAGGGGTAGGTTGTAACTGAACAGTCTTTCTGTGTTTTGTACCTGAAGAGAGATGAGGTTTTGTTCTTTAGTAGTGATTTTTAGAAATACATAAATGTTGTTATTTTTAAACTACAAAAGGGGCAGCTAGAAGATCCTGCAAGCTTCAGGTAACATGACAAAACCTTTCTATCAGAAGAATGGTGCTAATGGTGAAGCCCCCTCATACTTTCCGTCATTACCTCAGAAACTTCTTTTAGTGAAAACCGCAGGTCTAAATATATTGCTGTAAGACAGAAACTGGTCTTAAAACTGGTGGGCCTGCAAACCACTCTAAGGTCAAATAAATTAATTTTTATTATTTTATTGATCTGGTCTGCTTTCTGTATTTGGACAAAGCTCCCAATGCTTACAGGAGGCATTCTTGGTTTTAAGTCAAGTCCCTTGCCCTTCTGTTTTAGCGCTGGCTTTCTTTGTCCTTCCCACAATATTCTGGGTATGTGACGTGCATTTGTTTTCAGCCTCCCCCGAGCGATCCTAAAAAAAAGTCTCTCCTACTGCTCAGAAATATCTTATTCTTTTAGCCATCCCTTTTAATTTCTCTCTGACAAACTTCCTTGTTTTCCTGTAGTTTTCCATTTTGAAATTATTGTACCACGGTGCCTTTTGTCATTGTTGTTGATTTCTGGCTCTGTTGGATTTCAGTGCTTTTGTGTTCACAGCAGCAGAGAAGCTGCTGGATGGAGCCGTGGTGGGCTGGGTGGCCTGAGAGTGGCTCAGGGCAGTCACGACCTGCTTCATTTTCTGTATTTCCTGGCTTGCTACTCCACAAGGTGACTGTTCACAGTGCCTAAGTATTCCATCTCAGCATCAAGCCCTGACATGGAGTTTGTAATGTGATTTATTGACACCTGTCATCACTGTGCTTCCCTCACAGTTGCTCTGTTGGTTTTTTTTTTTGCCGGTCCATGAGTGCTGTCACCACCCTTGTCTGGCAGTCCATGTCATTCCAATCCTTTGCATTCAGCAGTATTTGACTGGTCTGTGGGGATGCTGTTGCTGTTACTTGATGCAGTTGGTTATTTAAACTAACTTGACTGTAATTTTACTTTTTTTTTTTTACTTGAGCAGAGAACAGCCTCCTCTGTCTTCCCTGTGTACTTTGTACCCTATTGCTATGACATCTTGCTCACAGCTCTTCTTCTATGAAGTTTTTGACGTGCTTGCTGTGGTAGTATCTTTGGTTAAAGCTAGCCTTCCTCTTCCTCCGTCTTATTCCTCAGACTCCTAGCCTTTTTGTGGAGTACACATATGTTTCTTTGGATCATGTGACATGACCGAGAGAGAAGCACCTCAGATTGCATGAGCTCCACTGGGGACTTGGCTGCTGGGTTTGGGTAGAAGACTCTGGAGCACCACAAGTGCTAGCAGGATGTGGTACAGAAGCTTACAGAGAAGCACAGGGAGATCCTGGGTTCCTCAACATCAGTTACAATTAGCTGCACGTTTAGTGCTTCTTAGAAAGTCCTGTTGTCTGTGCAGCTGTCATACTGAGATTAATTCAACGAGCAAACGAAACCCCCCTGGAGCTCATCTGGCAGTTAAGTGTCATCCTCTCCTCAACCTGGGAGAGAAGAGATTTTAGTGCTAAGATTTCAAATGGCTTATAGAATGTGAATGCCTCTCCCATCAAACACAGCTTCAGGAGATGACAACAGGAAAGCAAGATGTAGCCTGGAGATTAACACATCGTGCCGTACATAAACAGAACTCTATGCGGCAGTTCTGCCCCACCCTTTGAAAGGAAGCGATGCTGGGCTATACTGGAGGCCCCAAGGACTCATCTCTGCCACTCGCAGAAAGTGAAGACTGGATCGTGGTAGTGAGTGTGGAGGGGCATCCTAAGGTCTTCAAGGCTGGCCCTTCCAGTCTGCCATCCCACCATGGGAGAGGCGGATGGGGGTGTAGAACTGACTTGGGAGTGACCTGGGAAGATGTAAAATGACCATGTGTCTAAGCCTGTGAACAGGATGCTGAGGTTAAATCTGTAGGTGCTGCTGAGAGAGCTGGAGGAAAGGCCCTGGGTTGCTTTTTGCAGTTAAGCTGGAACATGGTGGCTGGGACAACGCAGCTCTGTGTTCCCACCCCGAGCTTCAGTGCCGAGGCAGGAGTAGTTGTGCTGGGAGGCCTCTGCCAGCACAAGGTGTCATATGGTGCCTAAGGGGCTCTAGCTGACTTGAGGCAGGTGATTCCCCTTCTGGGGTCAGCCACCACAGAGGCTGGACCAGCTGGCTCTGTGGCCAGGAGGGGACAGAGCTCTGGCTGACCTGGAGACAGGTGCACCTCCTGGGAAGCTCAGGCAGGAACTGATGAAATGGGACTCTGGGACCGTGGGCAGGGGCGTGGGGAGGCCCCAGGGAAGCTGGGTAGGGACAGTGATGGCAACAATGTGCAGAGCGTGGGTAGTCAGGGATGCTCTAAAGAGTTTAGTTCCTTATGGAAATGCCCAGGATACAAGCAACCTAAACCTAAACCCACCATCAGTTTTCATGTGGCTCCTGCTCACTATTGTTTCTTTTCTCTCTTACAGCTCCCCGTCTCTGGCCAGCAGTTGTGTCAGGCTTGGCTGTAGGCTTTGGGATACTGAGCATCTCCCTAGCGATTGCTTTGATTTGGAAGACGAGTAAGTGCACGAAGGGGTGCTGAGGATGTGCAACCAACAGCAAAGGACCGGAGACTCATCTAAGCACAGGAGCTCAGATCCTGGACTGCATTAAATGGGGTTAAACCAGAAGCTGTTCTAGGTTTCTACCAGCATTAAGTACCACTGCCTATCCAGAATATGCTGAAGAATATATTCCTTGTGCAGACCCCAGGCAACCCATTTTAGATCCTGTGGCAAAGAGCAGTGAAACATATTGAAAGGTTTTTGTAGACTTGCTGCTGTCATTGTAGTGGTAAACAGTAGAACAAATATGCAAAGTCTGTAACACTTTTGCATGCGTGCAGAAGTGGTAGACAATGTGCGAGAGCCTACCGTTGGCTGCTTAATATCTGTTCACCTGATGTGTGACACGATTGCACCATACCAACAGAATCACGTAATTTTTTCCCTTACTTTTTGCACACCCAGTGTGTCATCTGCTTTCAGATAGACAATTTTTGTTCTCGGGTATCTGAGTAGGTCAGAGGAAAACAGGGAGGGGGGTGGGAGTTGTATGAGCATCAGAGTGCATGTGACTCTTGTATGAAGATTTGGAAATTGCCCAAAGGATCTGAAGTTCAGCGTTCATGTAGTGTTATTTTTAGATGCTTATCCTGGCTTGTGTTTTCTGCATTGCAACTACCCAGAAGAGTTGCTTTTCAGCAGGTCATTCCTGACAAGTGTCTTTCTGTTGGTAAATGGTATAGAAAAGCTGGTGTTTTGATTCCTTTACAGGTGACTCCCACACACGCTGCCCTGAGCAGTGGGTGGCCTACAGAGGGAGCTGCTACTCCTTCTCCAGGGAGAAGAAGGACTGGCATTCCAGCCAGGAATCCTGCAGGGCACAGGGAGCTCATCTCCTGGTGATCAGCGATACCAGCGAAATGGTAATGGTTCTCTCATTCTCTGAGGATCTTCCCTTTCTCTTCAGATACCTCTGACACTGACATCCAAGCAGTGCTGCCACTCCAGCAGTATTTCGACTCCAAAGGAGAGGAGGGATTTATGACTGCGATGTTGTAGTGCACTTCCAATTTCAGTATACACCTTTGAAGTTCCCATCAGTCAAAGAAACTAAGGGGAGAAAGCAGAAGTGAGGGTCACTGTCAGCCTCAAATCATCCAGCGAAGGATGTTAGGAGAAAGCCGCCTTCTCTGCCCTTCTCCACCCCACTTCCTATCCCCAATAAGACCGATGTGGTTGATTACAGGGACAGACTGTGCAGTCACTGTACTCACTGCCTACAAACCAATACATCCCCCCTCTCCAGAAATGCTTCCTTTGCAGAAGCCATGGTTCTTCTCCCTGCAACCACTTCAGCTCCTCCTGCTCCGTGACCCTTGCCACTCCCTGTGTTCGTGCATGGGTATTTCTTTCTCAGTCTGTTTTCAATGCTTACTTCCTCTCTGCCAAAAAACCCCTCAGCTGCGCTGGTGAAATCAGAAACCATCTGTTCCACTGCTCATTTTCCAGTCACCATTTTCCACTGCTCACCAGGGGCAGGGGCATGAATGACCACTAAAGAAATGGCTAGAGCTGATCACTAGGGAGGTGAGGCACGTCTGCCTAAGTAGAACAGAAGTACTTGTTCTAGTTTTGCACAAGCCAGAGCTTATTAGCACAGGTCCAATGAACGTGGACAGTTTCCAGACCCTGGATAGAAGGTGCATTGTACGATGCTCTGTGGGGGCTTACAAAGCCAGGTCCCTGCTTGACTAGGAGTATGTACCAGACTCTCACACTGGCTTAGGCAAATCCCGATTCCCTGGGAAATACTCACCTTCCCCAGATTACCCATTTCTTTCTTGCTGCTGTCTCTGATGCCCATTATTGTTGCTCAGACTTCCCCACGTAAGCAATACTTTCCTACCTATTCATGGCCTGTGCTGCAAAGGCTGTGACTGTTCAGCCTCCCTTTGCCAGGGAATCAGAGTCACTTCCAAACCACCAGCAACGCTCAAGCATTCCTCAAGTTACTGCTATTCCCACTACTTTACCAGGCCAGCTTTCTTAATGCTTCTGGGTGAAGGAATGTCTGCGCTGAAGCTTTGTTTATGGCAGCAGGAGGTAAGGATGGAGCCCACCCATACCACTGAGAGGTTGCTGCTGCTTCTTGGTTTTATTGCAAATGTGGACAAGACAAACTTCTTTCTCTTGTCATTGTCTTTGGTTTTGTTTTTGTTTTTTTTTTTTTTTTTTTTTTTTTTTTTTTTTTTTTAGGAGGGGATTTACTTCAGGTCTGAGTTTCTGTCACAGACTTCACCTTTTAATAGTAAACAGGAGTTAAAGGTTAGACAAAAGGAAATGAACATTGAAAACATGTAGGAGGGAAGTTTGTATAAAATTCAGTGAGCTTCGGTCCTGGGCTATTTACACAGACCTGTCAGTGCCTGCACTTCTTGCCCTGACCTGATTTTACCTTTAATTGTTAATTCTTTATATTAGCTTGCTAGCTAGCTGTAAGCATTAATATTAATACTAACAGCATATGTTCCTACATAAAGCTTTGTGTAGGCAACTTCGGGAGACTGGGGTGCAGTTGGTTCATATATATTGCCCTGAGAAAAGTCCTTTGAAGAATCTGCCCCTTGAAAGCACACAAACTGCCTTGTGAGTGTACACATAGTTTTTATTCCAGGCATGATCTGCAGGGCTGATCTTCCTCGTTAGAAGATGTGGAGAAGCAGTATTGTCAGCCACTGAAGGAACAGTCAGGCGAGGGGATGTGTCTCGCTCTCTGTTCTTTACTGAACCTTGCCTCCATTTTCAGGCTGGCTTTCATTGGTCACTTTGTAATTGACTGTTTCTAGGACCTGTTCAAGAGTATGCAAACAGGATGCTTCTGGATTGGACTGAGGAACTGCACAGGCTCTGTATGGATTTGGGAAGATGGGTCTGTATTGAATGGCACCAAGTGAGTTTAATTCTGTTTTAAATCCAACAGATTATCTGTTGTTCCACAACACCCAGAGTTCCTCCACCAGATCTCGGGAGCTTTCTTCCTGGGCAGATTTTTATTCTTGCCATCACCTGTATGGCACTGAACTTGAGCCTACTTTTTACTGCTCTGCACCTTGTAAAGGCACCTGTGAAAAGCAGAACTAATGTTAGAGTCTCACTCTCTACTTCCCTCCAGCTGCTCAGACCAAGGATTATTTGCCTGCACTGACCACACAGAAAAGCATATGGTCCATTTTGGCTCTACTGGTTTAACCACCTTGCACCCGTTCTACCAAGTGCTGGTATCACTTGGTGTGAGGACCAGCTCTGTGCTGCTTTGCTGGTACCAACCCAAGCTAGAGCTTTAATTTTTGCTCACTCTTTACTCAGATGAAATTCAGCATTCTGCATGAGGGAAAGCATTATGATTTGGTCCAGTGACTTTGTGAGCGGCCCTTTCCTTTCTATGACAGTTAAGACAATGAGTTAGTCTCTAAAACTTCTCCAGCATGGAAACTTGCCCAAGATCTTGCTGTCAGTAGCACTCTAAGCACTTGGCTTAACTCCCTTCTTAAATCCAGCTTTCTGTTCTTACAGACTCCTTGGAGGTGATCATCTTTCCATGAAACTATCAGCACTGCCGTTCTAATGCTCATGCAGGGCATCATGTCTATCTTTGGTTCCACAATGGCAAAATTACTTAGCTTTTAATCTCCAGGTAGACGGGGTTTTTTGGTGTACGTTTTGTTTTCTAACATCTGCCCTTTGGAGGTTGCGTTCTTTCACTTCCTCTGGGTTCCACCCTTCAAAATCAGATATTTTTTCTTTCTCGCCTCCAGGAGACAATCTCAGCATTTTCTCTCAGTCTCACTCTTGTTTCATGTCTCTTGCAGAGTCCTCTCTAACAGCCCTGTGCAACGCTGTGCTGTCCTGATGAAAGATCACTTTCAGGCCTCCAGCTGTGAATTTAGTGCTTCATGGATCTGTGAGAAATCTCTTAGATGAATCCCATGTTCATTTTCATCTCATAACTATCTCATCAGTGGTACAAGTGGAGCATTGTCCTGAAAACCAAAGCTCTACACAAGATCAAGGACTTCCCCTTTTCACACCTCACAAAGGTGTTTTGCAGGGACAGGTTTGTTGCCCATAGGGGTGAGTTATCCTCAGTAGTAGACCCATTCTCAGTCCGCATCTGTTGGATTACTGCTGTTTGTGACCAAATGAGACCTGGGACATATTCCCTGCCCTAGTCTTTCCTTATTTGTCACAACAGATGCTGAGTCTTCAGATCCCTGAGGGCGAGCTGGCCATTTTCCTCCATTCCTGTGCATCATATTTCATTACCATTCCCCGCATCTCCATTGTCTGGTGCCAGCAGGGCTAGGAAAGTGAAGCCTGCTGTTCATTGCCAGAAACATGTAAACAGACTTCATCCAGTGGCAACAATTTACATCCCAGTGCTATGAGTGGGAGAAAAGAGGGTGAAATGAGACTACAGCTTCTGTAAATCCAGCCCTGAAAATAAACTTCCAGTACTGCACTGGACCAAAAATGTGTACCCGTGTCATTACTTCTCTCTGTTGGAAAGAACTAGCTGCATGCCACGTTTTATAGGTCAACTTCACAACCTAGTCAAGAGACAGGACTTCTGGAGTCAAAGGAATACAGTTAATTTTGTGTTATTATTGAATCAACCAAGTACATATTTCCCTCTCCACCTCTGCAGTTTCATACTGCAGAGAGAGGAAGAGTAGACAAATCCTTTCTACAAGGAGGTTTCAGGTCAACTAGAATACAACAGTTATATAATACTAGAAACAACAGGTTCAGAGTGTGAACAGCATTAAAACACAGTGAACATTAAAGGTGGGACAGTAGGTTGCATTTCCATGCACCTGGGAAAACTTTTTTCTACCCAGAGATTTTGTTCCAACAAAGGAAGATAAATTCTATTAATTTCCTGTTTATCCTAATATATTTATGATATATTCCAATGTCCTATTAGCAGTTTATCCTCGGTCTGGATTTGCTCTTTATGGTCTGATGCAGTCAGAGCAGCAACTCTGTCAAGGCTGCCTGATGAGGGGCGGTCCTGATGCAAAAAGTCTGCTGTTACGGTCTGAGGGTTTGACTGTACATAGCCAGCACATGTCCAGCTGCACAAGCAGTGGGTGTAAGAGTGAGCCTCTATGAATGGTCTGTGAAACACACACAGCAGCTGAGGCCTGCTCTGACCATCCGCATCACTATGTACCTACAACGAGGTGTACAGGAGGTTTCCATGGGGATTTCCCGAACAGCGAGTCACAAGCCTTGGCAAACAGCAGGTTACTGGCAGATGTTCTAAGCTGTGGGTTTGTACTGGGAGAGCCAGGCTGTAGAAGTGGGCTGACAGGAACCTCATAAAGTTCAACAAGGGGAAGATCAAAGTCCTGCAGCAGTGAAGCAACAGCTCCATGCATATGCTGGGGGTGACCCAGTTGAAAAGAAGCATTGTAGAAAAAGACCTGGGGGCCCTGGAGAACACCAGGGTGGAAATGTGCCAGTGATGTGCCCTCAGTGCAATGCAGGTGAATGGTAATCTGGTCTGCATTAGACAGAGTACGGCCAGCTGGCTGAAAGAGGTGATCTCTCCCCTCTACTGAGGGCTGAGAGGCCACACCCAGAGAGCTCTGTCCTGTTCTGGTGTCTTCAGTACAAAAGAGCCAGGGACGTACTGGAGAGTCCAACGAAGGGCCGCAAAGATGATGAAAGCACTGGAGCATCTCTCCTATGAGCAGAGGCTGAAACAGCTGGGACAGTTTATTCTAGAGAAGAGAAGGCTGAGGGGAGACCTTGTTCATGTATCTATAATACAGATGAATAAATATAATGCACCTGAAAGGAGGACACAAAGAGGACAGAGCCAGACTCTGTTCAGTGGTGCCCAGTGACAGGACCAGAGGAAATGGACACACAGTGAAGCACAGGAGGTTCTCTCTGGACACCAGGAAACACATTTTTACTGTGAGGGTGACTGAGCACTAGCGTAGGTTGCCCAGAGAAATTGGGGGGGGGGGGGACCCATCCTTGGGGATATTCAAAAGCGGTCTGGACAACGTCCT
>NW_010405665.1:0-8669 GCF_000710305.1 Buceros rhinoceros silvestris | reverse complement strand
GGGGGGGGTGGGGTGTCCCATCCTTGGAGATATTCATAAGCTGTCTGGACAACGTCCTGGGCAACTGGTTACAGGTGGCCCTGCTTGAGCAGGGCTGTTGGACCTGATGTCATCGGGAGGCCCCTTCCAGTCTCAACCCTCTCTGATTCTGTGAGAGATCTGCTAAAAGTAAGGACAAGGAAAGCACTTTGCGTAGAAGGAGGTGGGTGTGTAAGAAGGACAGGTCTGAGGTGATGAGTTTGAGGAGACAAGTGTGGAGGAGAGACAGAAATCAAGAGAAAATGAAAGTAAAGCATGAAAAAAATGAAAGACAGCATGGTGCATGGCAGGGAAGGGCTAGGGAGAAACTAACTGACCCAAGCACTGGAGGTTTCGTCTGAAAATGCTAGGTCAGGGGTTCACAAGGAGGTTTACAAGTAAGTTGGAAGTGATTGTTATTGAGATTGATGCTGCTGTGCCACATGTACAAACAACCATGAAATCACAGGGAAAACAGAAACAAGGTCTTGTTTCCAAAAAGAAAATTGCTGTTTTCCCTCAGCAATTTTCTTTTCAAATAATTGAAATTGTCCTTGCATCACCTGGTTGAAAGAAGCAGCTTAATGCAGTTTTGAGCAATCCACTTGCAGTGCGACAGCAGATTCCTCACACTGCCGTTTACAGGATGTCTTCAGATCCCGTAATTGCAGATCCATGGCTTGGCATTCATAGAGGATGTAACACATGAAGGAGTCAGGGCAGATGAAGACAAAAACATGGACCTTAGCACACTCAGCTAAGTGGCTGTCTGATGATCCTCACACAGAGTCCACTGAGCTGACGGGATTAAGGCGGGGTGTTCCATGCAAGGGTATGTCTGCTCTTTAGTAACCAGGCCTGCAACAGTCAGAGTGGGGGAACCGCGAGAAACCCAGAGTATTTTAAGGAGGAAAACAGGAGCTAAAAACTCTTGAGTTTTCATTTCAGAATGGGTGAGTCATTTTGTCCGTGCCAGAGACCATTCAACTATCAAAAGAAGATGCTGTCCATGACGCCTAGAAAGTTGCCAGGCCCTACGAAATAATACTGGAGACTTTGCCTGCTTTGTCAAAATGGTGGTAGCATCTATAGAAGGAAATCTAACAGTTTCTTTACCAGAGAACCGCAGTGAAGAAACAGCTTCTTATGGTATCGTGATGTGTGTAGGTGAGGCAAGCATGCCTCTGAGCTTTACCTTGTGATTTGTGCAACAGCTTTGCCTCTCCTACTCCTAGCGTTTTACAGTACAGCACATACTAGATTATTTTAATTTTTAGCCCTGCAAACATGGCCTCTCAATCTCATCCCAAAGAAATGCTCAGGAAATTTGAAGTAAATAAATAAATAGGTCACCTCAAAAGTTGACTGTTCTTTGAAAAGAAGGGATTTTCAGCTGCAGACAGTACGTTTAACAATGCACATGGCTCCTCTCCAGGTTCACGTTTTTGCAGTAATAGAGGGATTTGAAGCAAGTGTATTGATTTTCTTGAAGAGCAGTTGAACTGCTTTGGCAGAGCTTGTAATCTGCTGTCTACAGCATGTTGATATCGCTGATTGAGATAGATATACTAATTTTCTTGGAAGTTCTTTTTGGATGAGCTCTTTAAGCAGCAGTGAAAGAATACTGGAGGAGCATAGCTAGCAGATAGAGGTAAGTGGCAATCATCATTCTGAGGCTACACTTGGACTCTGTCTCGTTTGCTGATTCCCAGTTCAAGAGGAATATGGAGAAACTGGAGAGGGTCCAATGGAGGACTACCAAACTGGTCAGAGTATGGAGCACGTGACCCACATGGAGTGATAAGGAGAGCTGGGCTTGTTTGACCAAGAGGAGGTTGGGGTGATTAAACAGCTGCCTACAAATACTTGAAAAGCAGCTACAAGAATGTTGGAACATGACCTTCCTTGGTAGGGTCAGAAGATATAACACAGGGCAATGACTGCAGCTGCAGCTTGAGGAGTTCAGATTGGACATGAGGAAAGACATCTTCACCAGAGATTAGTGCAGCTTGGGAACAGATCACTAGAGAAATGGTAAGTTCTCCATCCTTGGAAGTCTTCAAGGTTTGACTTGACAAAGTCATAGCTGACGGTGCCAGCAGCAGTCCTGCTTTAAGTGAAAGGATGGACTAGGTAACTCCCGGAGCTCCCTTCCGACCAGCACTCCTGTGATGCTATGGATGAATGCAGCGGGATTTTTGATTCAGATTCAGGATACTTAATGGGCTTTTTGCACAACTGGGGCACCTGTCCCTTTGATCTATGCCCAATGACAGAACTTCAGATTCACTGACAGAAATCCAGGAAAGACAATATTAAAACACACTCTCCTCAGGAATAGGCCAACACTTTGCAGGAGTTTTCCTGAGGACCTTAGCATTAATCACTCAAAATCTAGCCAAAAAGCTCCAGAAAGCCTGTTTGCCTTCACAGTTGTCCTCAGAGCAGGCGAAGATGGCAGGAGAGAGATGAAAAACTAACTGCCACTGCCTTGTCTCTGCCCCCACCTACAAACTGCATGGGACATGCAGAGACCCTTGAAATCAGGCTGCTGAGGGCCACGTGGCTAATTGGGAATGGGATGGAGGCCAAGCAACTTGAGGCCAGATTTTAAAAGGCAGCTCGGTACATGTTTGTGTTCATTGGTACCTGCTGGGATTATCGAGTCTTTAAAATCTTGCTCCCGTCAATGGACTGAAAACATTTCTCTTCAGTTTTTGTCTACACAGCACATTTCTGACCAAGGTCTTGATGATCGGGAGCTGGCTTGTGAGCAGTGTGAACTGCTTGGCTATTTGCCAGAAAGGGTAGCCCTAGCTTCCTGTGCTGCGTGCAGTTCTGCACCTCTTTCCTGTCAGGTTCATGTTTGATCAGTCCAGCTCCCAACCCGTTCAAGCCAACGTACATGCAATCTTCAAAAAGGCTTTGACCACCCTATGTACAATCCTCTTCTCTGTGGCTAAGGCAGATCTTCCTGGGTTGCATTTCTTTTGGGGAAGGCAGAGCAACCTTTAGGCATCAGATGGAGAAGGCAGAGCACAACCCTGGGGTGTATTTTGAGCAGTCCGCAAGGAAATTGGACATGCGCTACTATCCCCCCCCTCTACCATGCAGATCACACTGTAGGGCAGAATGATGCAGTGTAACAAAGGTTTGTTATCTCCTTGCACTTGGATTTCTTAACTCCAAAGTTCCTGAGCTACCAAACTTGTGATGATGATGGGGACGGACAAACAGATAGTCATTTTATCCTGCACCTTGTTTAATCCCAAAATTATGCTTTATGTCCTCTAACACAGGTCTCCATTCTTTGGAGTCTGGGTTAGGACTACACGTAAGACAGGTATTCTACTTCCACTTGCAAGGGTAATAATTAACAGAGCTATTGATCCTCCTGCTGCAATCCACATTAAAGACAACGGTCAAAAAGAAATTTCCCTCTGTTTTGCCCATCACAGTGCTTTACACGGATTTTCATACAATGAAACCAAGACAGGCTTCACCAAACAGCAATAATTTGATTTAGATGTGCCAGTAATTGACCTGGAACAAGAACTACTACAGGGAAAGCAAGACCCAGGCCACATCTGTTCTGCTGTGTGAGGGTAACTGCTGCTCTGGGGAACTGGTTAATGTGTTACATGCTGTTAATGGGTCAAAATTTTGGCAGCTTCCCGTCATGTCACTGTCCCTGTTTCTATCAGGGTGAAGGACAGATTATCTTAGACTACTTGATTGTCTCTCTGGCCCCTTTTCCTGGTATTAGCCCTGGCATTGCCAGGATTGGAGAGGACAAGGGATCAGGGTGGGAGGAGGGGGAAGGTTTTCAGAGTTTACATTCCCTGTTTTCAGCTCCTTCCTGTAAGTGGGGGTTAGGTACACCCACTCTTGTTCCCCAAACCCTAGCCCAATTTCCTACTCCCAGTTTGAAAGAGATCAAACTACTCCTGCCCCTCCAGCAGCCTCCGTGACCAGCACTGTGGTCAGGTCCATACAGGGAGCACTACAAGAAATGGAGGCTTTCCCCGTAACCTCTGCTATTAGCCCTTCTCTTCTTTAGCTGCCACATTTCCTCCTCTGTTGCCTGCTTCCCTTCCCCAAAAGAGAGATAGCTCCAGCCTGCTGGGCACCCTCCCCTTCCTTTCCCCCCAGCACTTGGCCTTCTGCCCAGACAGAGAGCTGCTAGTTCCTCCTCCTCCTCACCGCCTCTCGCCGTTTCCGGATGGGTCCTGGCCTCCAGCCCTTATCTCCTCCAGCCTCTGTTTGCAGAAGAGCGTATAAAGGAGTTCACTCAGAGAGCAGAGGGGGAGTACAAGCAGCACCGGACCAGGCTGGGTGTCTGCTTGACTCACTCCTCACGTCCCGCTCTGCACCATGGGGAAGGACAGGCTGCTCAGCAAACCAAGTATCTTCTTCCTTCTCTTCTTCTTCCTTCCTGGAGACAGCTCGCCCACCACAGAGCCGTAAGCTATGCAGGGGGTTCTCTGGGTGGTATTTCTGTATCTGTTTGCTTCATCTTCTGCCTACTTTCTTTTACCCAGGAATAAAGGCGACGGGGCTGGGTAAAGTGTATTCTACCAAGAGCAATTCTAGTGCTTCAGGGGGACACAAAACAGTCTGTGAAACTGAGATATCGGTAAAACTTCAGGAAAAAAAAAAAAAAGGAAGACGAGGGAGAAAGGTCTATGAGAATAGTTTTAGCTGCTTCAGTGAATTGACAGGATTTCAACAAAATGTTCTGCACAAAATTGCTTCTTTTGAAAGGCAACTGTTTACACAGTCAGTTTTTCTTAAGAGACAGACTTCTTTTGAAAAGGCAATGAAAGGTTTCATTTTGGATTGGCCCCCCTACTCCCGGGTTGAAATGCCCAGGAGATGGAAGTGGTTTTTTTGAGTGACAATGAGAAAAAGAAAGGAACAAATAACAGACCTGGGAAGACTAGAAATGGCTTTATTTTTTAGTTCACAGTTTTCACCTCAGCCAGTGGAATGGAAATTCCCTTCTCACCCGGAGTTATGTGGCACTGTAAGACTGTGACCGTTAAGGTGTGTGAGAGTATGATGTGCTGCATCCCTTCTTCACCCCCTTTTGCCCTGTTTGTATGGGAAGGGGGTGTGTTGCGTGCACATGCATACATGCGTGGTAGGAGGAGCACACGACGGGCCCTGACATCCCAGAGGCCTTCTCCTTTGGCTTTTTGGCAATGTCTTTTCCTCCCCAGCAAACCAAGGCTGTGCTGTAGTGCTTTCGTCAAACGCAGGGTAAGCAGGCAGCAGGGTGGAGACCTGAGGGGCCAGGACTTTCTCCCTGCAGACCAACGGATGGACATAAAGGTGTCAGCACCTCCCCTACCGCTGAGGAGGATGCCCTGCCTTACTACTGAGGTGTCGAGGGCTCTTCTCTCAGGTGCTCACAGCTCTGGGGTTGCTTGTCAGAAGCCAGCCCTCGCCCACCCGAAAGAGAGCCCTGTTGCCGTTCGGCGGCTTGGACTGACCCCCCGGGTCAGTGCTGGTGAAGACTTTCTTCAGTGCTGGGCACCGGGACGCCGCCGGCGAGCGGCTCTGCTGGGAGGGAGGCTGCGCAGGGCTGAGCAGGGACACTCCGCTCGGGGCTTGCTCTCGGAAAACCCGAAATTCGCTCCCGTCTTTTTGGTTAAGATCTGGCACCACGCTGTGGCAGTTTTGGGTCCCTGCAAGGAAAGAGAGTGGTGCTACAGGCGGTTTGCAGCGTGTACAGGCACTTATTCACTGGGTACCGGCTCTGGTGTGGCTCCTGAATCCTACTAACAGCATCTAGCAAAGGTGACAGCGGACTTTTCCCCACTGGAGTTATTCGGTCCCAGGAGGAAGTGCTGCTGTTGTGCCAGAACCTGGTAAACATGTCTCTTCCAGACATTTGCGTTGAGGATTTCCTGAGGTATTTCACCTCTGAGACCAGGCTCTCTGCTCTCTCCTGCTGTTACAGACATGATGGAAATGTTGTTACACTCCTAGAAAATACACCTCTCTTCCTGTACAGTGAAGGCTGTAGTCACCAGACTGGTTTATTTGTTCTTTCTGTACAGCTCCTTCTACCTGTTCCTGCTCCTCTGACCTGTCCTTCTCCCTGTTCCTAGGCAGTATATGGTGCTACTGCCCTTTCTGATACAAACTGATTCTCCTGAGAAAGTCTGTGTTCAGCTGACCCACCTGAATGAGTCTGTGACGCTGAGTGCCACGCTCGAGTATCAAGGGGAAAACAGGAGCTTGATTGATGACGTGGTGTCAGAGAAGGATGTGTTCACCTGCATCCCTTTCTCCGTGAGTATCTCATCCGTGTGGGATGATCCCTTGTGCCAGGGATAAACTATAATGCCACCGAGTAGTACTGAGCAGAGGAATACTGCATAGGTATTCCTTCCCTCTTGGCCAAAGGTATGTTCATGTCCATCCTCAAGAACCTCTCAGTGCTGAAACCTCCTTAGCGTGCTGCCTGAATGGGAAACATTGAATCCCGGAAAGCCAGCCCCTCTCTAGGACAGGCTGGGAGAAAGAAGTGGGTTTAGTACTGACATTTCTGATAACTGTTTGGTGAAGACTTTCTTCAAATGGCTCTCCACATATCCTTCAACAGTCACAGAGTGCCTTCAAACTGGGTTAGAGCTTTTAGACCTCACATACTTTTTGCCTTGTGGATATAGTACACTGAATTAGTATAAGAATATAGATCTGTGATCGCCTGTGTCTGAAAAAGAGAGCGAAGCAGGAAATTCATAGCCTAATGTAATTGATAGCTCCAAGGACTATAAAAAGTTTTAGACAATTAAGAAAGTTGGTGATCGGGCTCAGAGCATAGATTACATCTTTGGCCTGAAGGCAAAAGAACTGACTTCCAAGACACTGAACAGGTTGGCATCCATGTCTGTGTTTGTCAGATACAGGCTGCAGGTTGAATTTTGTCGCTTGGAGAGAGATGTATAGAGATCTGACATGTCTAGCTTTGAAAAGGAAAAGTTCTGCAAGGGCTAGGGACATTATCTGAAAGAGAAGATTATTCCATTGTCCCTGTGAGTGTCAAGAGGAAAAAGACAGAAAGGTTTTGGTCAGGGCAGTGGCAATTTCTTAAAACTGAGTGGCAGAGCTGGGAGTTCCTTTGCTGCACAATGCTTGCACAGTCACTGCACAACAGTAGGAATGAGTAGGAGTATGAGTCAAGTAAAGATCAGTCTCTTGTTCCTGATTTATAGTTCCACTCACCTCTGTGTTGGGTCCATCAGCATTATATTAGATCTCTTATTTCATGAAGCTCAGTTCAGTTCAAGCAGCCTTTAAAGGTGGTCCGTAACATAGTTGCCTTCTTACTCCCCAGCTTCCAAAACCAAGTAGCCAGTCACCAGTCACATTTATCACTGTGACGGTCAAGGGGGCGACACTGCAGTTCAGGAGCCGCAAATCAGTGCTGGTCAAGAATTCTGAGAGCTTGGTCTTCATGCAGACGGACAAACCCATCTACAAGCCTGGACAGACAGGTACCAGGGAAGGGGTGGAGATTTCTGTTTGAAGCAAAAATTTGTGCTGAAACTGTTGGACTGTGCTGGCCAGATGTCAACAGCTTTCAGTGGGGGTCAGAACTGCAACCTCGTGGCTGAAGCTTATGTTTTTAATGTTCCATGTGGCAACAATTTGGGGAACCTTCAGATACGTGCATGTGTTTGAGGCACCTGCATGCACTCCCTCTGTCACATGGGGCTCTGTTGTTGTGGTCTGTGCAGTTAGGGTCTGCATTAAAATTGGAGAAAGACTGGATATTTGTCCTGTAGAGAACAGGACCAAGATTCAGACCAAGTCATGAAATAGCTTTCAAAGCAGCAGCTGATTTTGCTCAACGAAGACAGAGAGAACTATATAAGCCATTTATTTCTTCTGGGCCGTTGATCTCCTGAATTGGCCTGGACAGAAATGAATGTCTGAAAAGAGCCACTGAATTCTCTGTCCATTCAGAGCCAAAACAAACTTACAGCCAAGTGCTGAAATAATTTGCTTGTATTCATCCTTCCTAAGAAGTCAGTCTAATTATAGCAAAATTAGAAGACGCGTGTGAATTCCAGTATAAAAGTGTCCTTATAAAGTAGACAGACACAACTTAAATTTAACTTTGATCCTGATTAATGAGATTCTGATGCCCATGATCAACAAGATGTTCACACTGCCATGGATTTGCTCTTAACATCCCCTTACTCATGTAATTTCTTACATGGGTAATCTTCTAGCATGACTTAGCTTTCTAGTGAATGAAATCTCTTTAGAAGAGAACAGCTCTGTTCTCTGTTGTACCATTTGTTTTCACAACTGATGTTTTCTTGTTGGTGACTGCACTGTGGAACTTTACTGTCTGCTTTTCTCCATCAGTCCTGTTCAGAATTGTTTCTCTGGATAATAACTTCCATCCCTTGGATGAAGTGGTAAGTATGACACTTTTCTTCCCACTAGTTATTTGGCCTTAAGTCACCTGGTTGGGAAAGGGAGCAAAGAAGTGTCTTTTGGGAAGAGCTCTCAGTATGCCGAGATAGAGCGTTGTGCAGTTCCTGGGTTACCTCAGATCTTGTTAACAGGATCTGTTCTTCAGGTTTCTGCATAAGGCTGCCTTCTGCTTTCTCGGAAAGGTTTGACAA
>NW_010405664.1:0-8145 GCF_000710305.1 Buceros rhinoceros silvestris | reverse complement strand
CAGGGAGGGATTAAATGAAAATAGTCTTCTGCAGTGTTTTCAGTGGTTTGGAAATCATCTTTAAAATAGTAGAAAGAGGGAACAGAGATGCCCTCCAAGATTGTCATGGGTGGTGTTGCAGGCTGTTTTTAAAGTACTTACTATATAGTAAAGAGCATTCAAACAACACCAATGAAAAAGAAAGCCAGTATATTTAAATATTTGAAGTCTGTGTTTATTCAGTAGCCTCACAGAGGATATGAGGAATAGCAAAGCAAAAGTTTTAAATTGAAAGCAATTTGCTTTAAGAACATATCCTGAGCACTAGCTGCAGATCATGCCCATGTACCTTCTTGATGTATGCAATATCCGAAAAACGTTGATGGTGAAAAGTGACCATCTGCCAGAAAAAGATGACTGTGATGTTGCTGACAACCTCAGCTGTAACCATTTCCCATTTACTTAGCATTATAAACTTATCAAAAGATTTCAACTATTTCCTGTGCTTCACGGTATGGCCTCCCACACCTGAACTACTTTACATCATCTTCCTAGAATGTCCAATGGAGAGTATCCACTATTCATCAAGGAACAGTTTTATTTAAGCACAACTGCACAGAGATTTTTTAGAAGTGTCTCCCTGGATATATTTTGCATTCACATGTTCTTTAAAGCTGCCATGCTTCATTTCTTCCACAATTACAGTCTGATTTTAAATGCACAGAAACACCTGCTGCCCTTGTTAAGTAGCTTGGCCAGCCTAATATCTCTGATAATCAAGTCATCACTGTTTTGCTGCTGTTACTTTTTGAATCTCCCTCATTACTTAGGTATATAGAGTTAAAGCACAACACTGATTGCCTGGAAGACCCGGTTTAATACAGGGATATCTTTGTGGTAGCCCACAAGATAAGCTGGGGTTAGAAGGCAAGCCAGGCTGGGGTTTACAGTCCCAGATCCTACAGCACTTTAAGGTCTTCTGGAGATTTTAGCACAGCAGTTGGCACAGAACAAGACCTGCTGCCATATTTATGTTCCCCCTCACAGATATGCCCAAGTTCATCTGTAATTTACAAACAGTTTCAGTCCCCATTCCCCGGCATTTCACAGAAGTTGAAAAACCAGCCATGTAAAACATTTGCAATAATTAGTAAAATAGATTTTCTATATACTAAGAAGTAGTTTGGTGCTTTAATCTCTCTAATGAGAAATTATGGGCAACATGTGCCTTCAAAGTAAATTCTGCTGTTAGCACAAATGCAGGAAGTAAAATCACCACATTTAAATAGATGTTATACTAAACAAAAGAAATCAAAAGAAAGCAAAAGAATCCCCTCTCAAACTATAATAATGATTGTTGTTTCTGACTTCTCAGAATTTGCCTGAGCTGTTCATTTAGTGAGAACTACAGAAACTATTTAGAGACCAACCTAAAAGTTGGACAAAAGGGGATCAAATATACATAGCCATTCACAACATGTTATGTGTCTTTTACCACCCCCTCCTATGCCTGTTGGATCGTGGGATGGAAGGAAAAGAAACGGTTTCCATCTCCGTTCAAAGGCTTGAATAGTACCGTTGTGCCTCTAGAGCCACCTGTCCTGCTGCTTCCAGGGAGGGCACAGCTCACTGTCCAGCTGCTGCAAGGGCAGGCCCCACGATATTCCCCCAGCCCTGTCAGGTATTTCAGCTGTTGGTGCTGGAGCATTGCTAATCCTCAGGGACTGCAGTTACTGCTCATCTGCAGTGTGTGAGGACAGGGGCAATGTCCCTCTCTGGCGGTATCATGTGAGTTGAGACCCAGCCCAAAGTTATTTTACTCCTTTCCATTTCCCCATTCTTAATAGCACCATGCTATCAGAAACACTTTTGTTTTTGTTGTTGTTCCACAGAATCCATTCCACCGCCACTGTGGCCACAATAACTTCATTTATTGTCAGGATGAGAGGAGGAAGGAGAGGGCAAGAAAGAGAGAGAAGACCTGCACTCTTGGTGCTCAGCACATTGGAGAAATTGTTCAAGAACAGTTCATCTATGTGAAAAACATAACCCCATGTCCGGGTTTGAGCTGAAGCTTCCTTGTTTTGGGAAATGGACAAATAGAATTATTCCATGTAGTACAATAATTCCGCATTTAATTGGTTAAGGGGGTCAGGTGAACGTAACGTTACGTCGGGAGCCTTTAAAAGCAGCAGCTCGGGGTGGATCTCTCTCTTGGGCTTCCGGGCAGCTGCACGAAGGAGAGCTCCCGCCGCGGCCCTGCTGGCTGACATCCAGGCCTGACCAGGCCTGACTAGGCCCAGCTAGGCCCGACCTGGCGAATAACTAGGCCCGAAATCTGAGGGCCTACACCCCCAGATCGCCGAGGATCACAGACTGTGAACTATTACTGCTGTGAGTCTCGTCTGGAATCGGGTGAGATATCCGAAGCTCCCGGCTGTTCATGCAGGGAGCTCTCCTGAGTTTTCTCTGCCTGAGAGCAGCGGGGTTCTCTCCCCGCCCTTTTTCCTGGTGCGAGAGGGATCCGACCAGGCCAGAGCAAAGCGAGGCTGCGCACTCCCACCTCGCTGTTGGCTGCCTGCCAACGAACTGACCTTGAAAAGAACAGACTGTGTAAATCTCTTCTGCTTCGTTTTTTTTTTCCTGTTCTCTTTTCTGGGTTTGTGTACGTATGCATAGTAGTCTATAGTGTGGATTTATTGTGTATTAAAAGTTTGTTTCAGTTTCCATAACGCAAAACCGAGGTGTGAATTTCTTCTTTTCCCTTAAAACCTCTTCTGTCTCCAGTGAGACAGAGGAGAATCGTTAAGGAATTCGAGGGGTTGTTTACCTCGGCCCTCGACCCTTAACACCCCTACATGGCTGCCAAATTCAGTAAGGCCTGGTATGGTTAGTTACGTAAGTGGCAATCCTAAAATCTGAAGCTGCATGGATGCAGTTTCAACTTCTAGAACTCGTATTTTTTAAGGCTGTAGAACATTTGAGAGAGATGTTACTTGCTTGTTTGGGTCAACTTCCCTTTTTTTTTTTTTCCTGCCTGTTCCAAACTCTAAAAAACAAATGAAAGGAGAAATCACAAAAGAAGAAAAAAAGAAAAAAGTAAAAAAGGGTGAGGACATCAGTGTATCTGGCAAGTGCCACAAAATCAGCCCCTGATTCAGGAAGCTGGGATGTGGACACCACATAGTAAGAAGGGACTCAACAGTACCATTCAACTACGGGAAAATCATGTGTTTTCATACATTTGATGTCACTTCCAGTTAAACACAGTAACCCACATGTTTTCATACTGTACTAGGACTGGCTGATGGTCATTTCTATCCTCACAGTCCTCCCCTTTGGCAATGTGGTGTCCCTCCCGCAGGAGATGGTTCTCCATGAACTTCTCCAGCTAGCGTGGGAATCTTCCACGGGCAATGGTTCTCCCAGCAATGAACCACCCTAGTGTGAGTCTCCTTCAGTGTCACAGCCTTCTTTGGGAGTAGTCCGCTGCTCCCGTGTGGGCTTCTCCATGGGCTACAAACAGACCTTCCTTCCACTGTTTTTCTCTGAGAACTGCAAGAACTCAGCCTGCTATCTCACCATGAGGAGAAATGGCTGCTCTGGAGTGCCTCCCCAACCCCTTCCTCACTAACCTGGGTGACCATGTTTCTGTTTCTCCCTCTGTTCTACCCCCTTCCAAAACAAAAGAGAGCTCTCAAAATGAAGACCCTTGTCAAACAGGTTTCCCCTCGTAAGTATGTTTATTCACAGAGGCACTGATTGGCTCAGCCTTGGCCAGAGGTGGGGTTAAGTTGGAGCCAGGGTTAGGAGGGAGGGAGGTTTCATGAAGCTTCCCCCACTGCCAAAATGCCACCAGACACAAACCCAGCCAACACCACCATGAGGTGCATATTGATACCGTACGTATCTCAGTATCCTTAAGTAGGTGCTGCAAATAAGAGATGGAGGATTGAGCATGCCACCGAGACTGTCCTGTTAGAACATCCTGATAACCGCAAAGGCAGAAAGACCTGGCTTTGAGATACAACCTGCAGCCTCATGCTCACAGAGAACATCAGCAAGATGATGCTGATAAAAGGGCAAGCGTGGTGCTATGACAGGCTGAAGAAATCAGGAGGATGGTCGTACAAGTGCTAGCTGTGTTGATGAGACTCTGGCTATTGTTCTCAGGACATCAAAGCAAAACACAGTGTTACAAACAATTAGTACCTCTAAGCCAGTTTTTGGAGGGTGCAACAATAAGCGCTAAGAAAGGTTTTAGCACTCACAAACCACGATTGTTTATTTTCAAGTACAGAGGAATAGCAAGCAGTTTGGTGGTGATAAAAGGGCTAGTGGGGCTGTTAGTTCTGGGACCTTGGCTTACGAGGTAAACAGAAAAAAGACTGCTAATTAGGAAAGCCAAATCACTTGCATCAATGCAAGGGGGAACCACCAAAGCCCTTAGCTGCAAACTGCTTTTCTGAATATGTGAGCCAATGAACAAGTCTCCCACTAGGATCAACAAGGAAGAGCCCTGGAAGGTACTTCATGGTTATTGCCGGAGAGACGGAGGAGGCAGCAGTCTGCCCCATGACTGCCATGGAATATGTTAGGCAGTGAGACTGGCCAGAGCAGGGTTTTGGAGCTGGATCATATATAGAACAATACAGATACTTTAGGGATGCTTTGGGTCCAGTATCCCTACTTGAAGATTATGAAAAGTTTGTTCGGGGTATAGAGAAAATTTTTTATCATTTCTGGCAGCTGTTTGAATCTAGTAGTTGTGCTCAGCTCCATCCTGAAGCTGTCAGCATGCACGATTCCTTATGCTCTCCTACTGTTCATTTGAACAAAGTGAACGCAACAAAATTTTTAGATTGGGTCAGTACTCTCCTGCAACATAAGAGAGAGGTGTAATTTGATCAGACTTTCATTCTGGCTGTCATTAGTGTGAAAGACACCCCACAGGGGGTGATAAACTTCTGTGAGCTTTGTCACACATTGTATAACCGTGGCCACAGATTATCATTATGGTTATCATAGGTTATCATTACTGCTGCCTCTGCCTGTCTCATGACTAGGTGTCTATCTTGGGGAAAAGCATGAGGTGCCCCAGCTACAGCCTGCTGTGCAGTTCACTATGATTTTTTGAGAGAAGTGTCTACATAGAAAATTTGCATGAATGTAAAAGCTGGAAGTGCTATACACAGATTTGCAGTGTAAAACCAGCACCACTTTCATGTTACGATCAAAAATAGAGAGGAGGGTCAAGGCTGTGTTACCCATGACATGGAATATATGCAGGAGATCACAACATATATATGCCAAACTACATTTTTGACATGGAGTTATCACCTGATGCCTCTAGGGATGAAAAAGAAGGGGCAGAAAGGACAACCAAAGAATGAGAATTTAAAGAGGACACATGTCTCATTGACTTTATTCAGGTTTTTTACGGACAAAAAGTTTTGGGACTATTCTTTCCTAGCACATAATGACAAACGCTATGATGGCCATTTCATTGCTTCTAAAGTAAAAAATGTGTGTCCAATTAATCACCCAAGGTGGTAAACTCTTATGCGTAGAAGTACCCAGCCTGAGCATCCATTTCACAGACTTGTTAAATTTTTCTACATATTAAATTAAGCAGCCTTCCTCAAGATCTGAGTATCAAGATCTGCAAAAGATATATCCCCTATTTTTTTCAGTAGCACTGAAAATCAAAGCTATGCAGGCCCTCGTCCACAGCTGGAGCATCATGGGGTGGAGAGCATGATGCTTGAAGAAAAAAAACATAAGTTCTTTGCATGGCACAAAATCAGTCAGGAGATTTTTGACTTGCAAAATGAACAAGAGTTACAATAGTCAACAATGTTGGAGGAAGCCTGGAGATCTTGTAGGAATGAGATTATAGCAATGACCCATCACACATTCTGAGAAAAAGAACAGTAAAAAGGTGATTGTTTATTGCTGTTTATTGCCAGCTTTACAGAGGCATCTTCTTGAATGTCCATATACCATTTTATATTCCTTAAACCTAGCACAGTTACACTCTTCCCTCCAGACAGCTATCATCAGTGGAAAAAGAGATATTCCACCCTTTCTGTTCAATGACTTACGAATGTGGCCAAAACTGAAAACAGTCAAATCTGTCATATGTTACAAGACGATGAGTATCAAGTAGGATCCTACTTCTTAGATGGCCATGCAGCCATTGATAGGATGCCAAGAGCTTTTTAATTTAATAGGTGCATTTTCCACGGCTGTATTGAATGCTGCCAAGAAAATGACTGGAACTCCCTGGTAAAGGCTGGCTTTGGATGTATGTATTACACAACATACCACTTCAAGTGGACCGCTTGAAGAGAGTGAGTTTTAACATCAGACCTAAACAGGTGCATGAGTGGGTCACTCTGACTGTCATGGGTTAAGGCTAGTCCAGACACTAGACAGATGACAGATGCTCTCTACTAATACCTCTTCCTTCCCGAAGGGGAAGAGGAAAGTAATAAGTGAGAGAGATTTATTGGTTGAAAAAGAAAACTAAACTGTTTTAATGAAAATAATAACAATAAAAATGATATATATACAAAACCAATACCAAACCCAATCCCCCTGATGGCAATAACATCACTGTCACTACTGATGCTGCTAACTTACTGCACCCCCAACGTGGTACACAGGATTTAGCAGTGACCTTGGTCTCCATAGCAGCCAAATCTAAGCAAGAGCCTTTCTGCACACCAGTCCCTGGCAGTAACTGTAAACATCAAGTGTTATCACTTCTTGAAGCAGACACTGTCTGCAAAACTATGGTGGTAACTTCAGAGAGTGCAGTCACTTGGAAGAGACTGAGCTGGAAAGTGAAATCACTGAACAGAATTAGTTCTCTTCTAACTCAAACTAGAACACTGACAAAATCAGACGTGGAACTTGCAGACAAACTGCTCACACTGCTGGTCCCCAGAGATGAGCTCTTTGGTGGGAGGACAAATGCCATTTGTGAGTATTACAAACCAGCCACTGACAGAAAAATACATTAGTATGTTTTAGCTAGTCCCTATCCCTTCCATCAGCAAAACAAAACATTTCCCTCATGGACACCTTGGAGTTATTTTTGGGAGTTTTGACACCCTGACATCCTACTTTGGAATGTTCAAAGTAAAGGTCTACCCAGCTCATGGACTCGCTCTCTGTGATTACCACGACAGTAAACAGCAAGCGACTGGTTCCCTTGTGCTGCACTTGTGCAGAAAGCTGCCAGGCCCTCTGCATCCAAAGCAATGAAGAAGGGACCCTTGTGGGTATCTATTATGACCTGGAACTGAGCAAGGCTACGGAGAAGGGCTAGAGGGTCTGTGAAATTTATGAGGTTTGACATTTTTAACAAGGGATAGGAGTCTTTTCTCAGATTATATAAAACTCCACCTCTGCCAGAAGCATAAAACTTCAGGCTACCCAGCCTGGTACACAGATGATAACAAAAAAGCTGAAGATAACAGGTGTCATTTTGTGGTCTGAAAATATTGAGAAAGACCACGCAAAATGCCAAATTGCCAAACAGTTTTTAAATTCCCCATGGGGAATTTAAATTGAGATAGAGATCCAGCCTACCCAACACCACCATTGTAAGAGAACCAGATGAGTTCTAGGGTTACCTCTTTTCTCTGGCATACGTTGTGTCATCCTGTGATTGTATTGATAAAGATGCAGCCACTGTTTCATGGAAGCCAAAGGATGCGTGACCCAGCGTATGTCCTGGTTTCAGGTGGCACAGAGTTAATTTTCTTGCTAGAACTGCGATTTGGATTTAGAATCATAATAATGTTGGTAACATACTGATGTTTTAATGGTTGCTAGGTAGCACCTATCCTGAGTCAAGGATTTTTCAGTTTCCCATGTTCTGCCAGTAAGCAGGTGCTGGGAGGGGGCACAGTCAGGACCTGAACTACGCAAAGGGATATTCCATACCGCAGAACATCATGCTCAGGATATAAACCAGGGGGAGTTGACTGGGAGGGGCATATCACTGCTCAAGGATTGGCTGGTCATCGGTCAGCAAGTGGTGAGCAATTGCACTGTGCATCACTTGTCTTTTCTTGGTTTTTTTTTTCTTTCTCTTTTTGGTATATTAATTTTCATTACAATGATCATTATGTCCTGGGTTCAACATGGAGGAAC
>NW_010405663.1:5553-9503 GCF_000710305.1 Buceros rhinoceros silvestris | reverse complement strand
GTGGGAAGTGGTGGTGCAGGAGTTAAGAGTGGACGTCATTTCTGAGGAGGCATCAGATGGGGAGAGATAAGCTGCTCTCAGGAGCCTGTTTGCAGGGAAAGGATTCATAGGGGCTCTTCGGAGGAGTTGGTTTCCCTGACAGTATCTGCTCAGGCCGCTGTCCCCAGAGGAAAAGACCTACCTCTCCAAGCCACAACCCTTACCTGCTTCCTGGGAGGCTGAGGAAGAAGGGATGTTTTTGCAGGGCTAAGTTTTGGCTACATTTTGTTGGAAGTTTAGAAAAATAAAACCCCATTCTTCCAAGAGCAGAAGGAGGGATTTGCTCAGGGATCCACTCAATGCAGTTGCAGAAACCTCCACAAACAAGCAGAAACCACCTCCCAGGACCTGGAAGGTGACTCCAGGCAGCTTTCAGCACCTTCAGGGGATGCCTGGAGGTGGGGAAGGGCAGGGGGATGGCACACAGGCAGGCACAGAGGCTCATACAAAGCTCACACCACCTGGCCGTGGCTTCCCGTGGGACCATCATGGGTTTGGCGAGAGCACAGGGATGCGTCACCCCAGACTTTGATCTTTGCCCAGATCCTCTGCAGCCAGCAGCCTACCAGAGCCCACATTCACAGGGCTGGTCCAAGCACCTCCAGGGGTACCAGTGCAGCTGCAGAGGTGCTGCCTGGCTCTGCCCAGGGGCTGCAGGGAGTGGGGTTGCTGCGGGAAGGGGTGCTCCTCCGGGGTTGGCCTGCGGGCCACAAGGGGAAGAGGCACAATGGGAGGAAGCCACATTTCCGCTTCCCAGTGAAGAAAACCCTACAGCACCCCTGGGGAGAAGAACCGGACACCGTTAATGTAAAAATCAGCTGGGAGCACAAGGAGAGGCCAGAGGCAGCCCAGAGTTGGGAGGGGGTCTTCCTTGCACGGAAGAACTTGGGGCTTGGTGCGGCAGTGGCACAGGCCACGATGTACCAGGTCAGCCATGCGCGGAGGACAGAGGCAATTCTAACCATGCCACAGCACGAAGCATTGTGCCGGCTCCTTCCTGCCGCAGCCCAGCTCTCCCAGAGGCAGGTGACACTCCTTATTTCCACCCACTTGAGTGGGAAAAGGGATGCTCCCTGGTGGGCTGGGGCAGCGCTTCGGTAAGACCCACTGGGGCATGGCTGCCAGAGAGTTCTCTTCTGCTTTAGTAGCCTCCTCCCTCAATTCATGCTCGGGCTTGCTCAAGAGTTCTCTCTGCCTGTACAGATGATATCTCGGTCAGCTGCACCTTGGGCATCAGCAACAGTATGTCAGAGGAAAGGACTGAGCCTACGGGGCCATGTCCCCATTTACCCTTCGTATCTGCAGCTGAAAGGAATGAAGATGAAACCTGTAAAGAGGAAGCACACAACAAGACAGGATAGGATGAACAGACCAGCTCAAGCCCAGACAAGTCCAAAGATAAGGACTCAATGAATGCGTGGGAAGAAACCCCATGGGACAGAGTCCCATGGCTGGGGAATGAAAGCAGCACGAAGTATTTCTCCACAGCCTGCGTTCTCCTGAGCTTGGTAGGGCCATATCTACCAGCAACACGTGGCAATCCCAAGGTCACCACTCAGGGTGAAGAGCAGAGCTGCGAAGGCCACCTGCCATTGGTGGCCCCAGGGTGCTGGGACGGAGGGTGGAGAGCAGTCTTACTTCATTGCTTCATGTTCCTGCCCCAAGACTTGGCTCAGAGACGGCAGACCCAGGAAAGAGCCAGGCCAGGAATGACACAAGGGAGTTGAGCACAGAACAACCTGCAGCGAGGGGCTGGGCTAGAAGGATGGGATCAGTTACGCTGCAGCTAGAGAGGTGTAGAGAGGACAGTCACAAGCACGAAGTCTAAGTCACGCCAGGCACATAAGTCACGCAGCTGGATGCCTGCAAGCTCTTTGTCAATAAAATTCAGTGCTGTGCGAGGTGACAGTCAGAACTACAACTGTTACCAGATCCATATCTGATGCTAGGTGTCATCTGGATGTCCCAGAAAAAATGTGAAACTGGGTGGAGGTCCAGTGGTTGCATTCTTCCACCCTGGACAAAAGGAGCTGTTATCTCCACCCAGGCAGGTGTAAATTGATAGACTTTGTGCAATTAATGTAAGTGATAAGCTCGTCTACAGTCCTCCCCCCATGCCTACACCAATGATGTAATGTAAAAAACTCAGTATAAATATTGCCCCAGTATCAAGCCCAACCTGGGGCAGGAGCAGACTCAGAACCATACCAACAGATGGACTGATGGATTCGCTCCCTCCCTCCACCCCCGCACTGGGGACGCCCTGTGGGTAAGATTCTCTGCCTCAGCCTACGCTGAGTGATACCATTCTTCCCAGGTGTATTTTGTGTGTGTTCTAATCACGATTTCACTTATTTCTATTGCACTGCTCGTGCATTAACGGGCTTACTGTACCAAGTAGCCAGGCTACAGCAGACAGGTTGGAAGCTTCTTCGCTATCGGACCTACGTTGTCTCTCCAGTAAATAAGCTATAGCTAAACCCGCACTGCTGTCTGAGCCCCCCAGTATCCCCAGGGCTGGAGGGAGCGAGCCTGACCCCTGCACCCAGACGACTCGGCAGAGGGGCAGCAGCAGGCTGCCAGCCCTGACAGGGGCTGGCACAGGAGCAGAGCTCATTTTGCGCCCACTCAGCAATTTTTTGGAGGCTGCCCAGTTGCTTCCAATTTAGTGGGGGGTCAGAGGTGTGAAACCAGAGCCAAACCTTGATCTTCTCCAGGCATCACCATCTCCCAAAATTTGGGGGGGCTACACCTCCCTGCTGACCTGCAGGCCTTCCAGCAGAAGCTGGGATGGCCATGCACAGACTGACCACGGCCAGGCCTGCGGCGGGTCAAGCTCGGCTCTGTCCTCTGCCTGTCAGCTGTGCCCGGCAGCTGAGCCAGAAATACAAGGGCTATTTTGGGTCCCCACAGACCAAAGTGGCATTTTGCTTGCAGGCCAGCTCAGGAACAGGGCCTCTGGCTGACCACTGCCTTCGAATGTCCGCAGCCCTACTGAGAAAGGGGATGGCAAGCAGGGAAGCAGGTCTTGGCACCCGCCGTGGTCCTGTGCTGTCCCTCTGCCAGCCGCCTGTCCTGCCAAGATCCCACTCACTGCCTGGATAGCCACAGCATCCTGCAAACCCTGAACTGGCTTCAGCCGCTGAATGCAGCCATTTCACAATGGGTGTGGGCACGGCAGCTCTGCGCCGGGAAACGAGGCACATCGGTCACACCCGCGCCCACTCCGTCCCAGCCAGGGGGCAGACCACGATCCCCAGAAACAAAAGGAGGGAGAAGGGATGGATGCCATGGCTGGGTCTGCTTCCCTCACTGCCCAAAGCCAGTCACTTCCAAAGCTGCAGCCGTCTCTGAGCCGTGGGGCAAAGCTGTCCCCACAAGAACTGCGCACTGGGGTGACTCAAGGAGCCACTCACACCTGCACATTTCCCACCTGATTTTAAATTAGGCTGAGGGGAAGATGCTCTCTGCTGGGAGCCAGGCTTGCCAACTCTCCACTCTGCGACAGTTCCAGAACAGCTGTGAGGGCAGCACACGGTCTGTGGACCAAGGAAAGCCAAGGCAGCAGCACAGGCGTGGAGCAAGCAAAGGACTTGGAGTAAACACCCCAGGCGGATGTGCCACATCTGACACCCTCTTCCCTCCTCCCTGAACAGATCAGCTTCCCAAAACACCCTGGCAGGACTCAGGTCTCATATGTGAAGCCAGACCAAGGGTCGAGGCAGACACCTCGTTCGGAGGGAGGGAGTCAAAGCTCCAACCTCACTCTTGGCACTGGCCTTGGCTAACCCACAGCAAACAGGAAAACCTTTGTGCAAGTAGGATCAGGCAGGAAGAGCCAACAGAGGTGGGGAGCTCACCACTGCGTCTGCCCAACCCCTGGCAAAACAGAATCTCCCACACAACCGACA
>NW_010405663.1:0-5467 GCF_000710305.1 Buceros rhinoceros silvestris | reverse complement strand
CCCAGCCACAAGTCAGGAAAGGGCAAGTCGAGATTCCAAAATCCCAACCCGCAGGCACCGCCACATCCGTACAACCAGCCACCAGCCAGTGTGCCACAGCCATGAGGTCCCAGGCTGCCTGGGACCATAAGCATCCTCACAGATGTCTCAGGGAAGCATGGAGAACCCTGCATGAGAGCCACTGAGAGCTCTGCTGTGTGGAAACTGCGCTTTGCAGACCCTGGCTTTGGCTTGTAGGCTCCACCAGCACCCCAGCCTCCCCTCTGTGGGGGAGCAGAGAAGATGAGGGGAGCTCTGAGACTCCCCGCTGGGAGACCTGAGGGTACCATAGCCTCCACCAGACCAGGCTGGTCATTCAGCGAGGCGTTCTTTCGGAGCTTGCCCAGGCGCCTGAACATACTAGGATGCCGATGCGCTCCCACAGCGATGCTGGGTGATATGGAGCACAGCAGCTGAGCCCTGCTGAAGCAATCCCTTTTGGGCACACCACATCCCCCTTAGCCACGAGGGAAGGAAGGGAGGGACAGATGACGGCAGACAACTTGTGTTTGTTTATCAACTGCCAGGTTCTTTACTGCTGCTGGGTTTCTGGTCAAAGGCTCCTCTTTTGGAGCAAGCCCAGATGCAGTAGCCCAGGCAGAGGGAGCGTGAGGCCCTATGGCAGCTCCCTCAACCCCCCATAAGACGTGGCTCCTGCCCTCCATCACCTGGGCACCCAGGTCCCACCACCTCTGTGGTAACAGCCCTGTCCAGAAATGTGTCAACAGATCAATGCCTTGGTGTCCTTCAAGTTCACCATGCAGTCACACCACCAGCCTTGTACTGCCTCGAGCAGAGAGTGTGAAGATGGGAAGTAGAAGCTGCAAGGGAGGGTGGATCACTTCTCAGTAGCTTGGTTGTGTTGCTATTAATCGGCCTCCTCCTCTGGTTAATGGATAACATCTCCACGCTCATCAGGGCACCTCAGCAGACCTACGCAGCTCTGCTGGCCTCAGCCACAGCCCAAAAGCTACACACCCCGATGGGCTGAAAGCAAGCAGCAGGCTCCCCCAGGGGGCGGAGGTCCTGTCAAATGCAAATCCCACTGGGGAGCTAATCCACAGCACCAAGGGAGGATATCCCAGGCGGAAAACCAGAATTGCCTTCAACTTGGTCCTGAGGCTAGGAAATGACAAGGGCTGTCAGAGGCAGGGCAGGCAGCTCCTTCAACCCTGAGCCTCTGTCCAGGACCAAGAAGGGAGGTGTGCCACCAGTCCCTGCCACCTCCCCAAGCTGTTCTCCAGGGGTAACCTCAAAGCCTGCAAGGGGAGAGCTCCCCTCACGAGGGTTTCCCATGAGCAAACATGGTGCAAAACTCAAACAGAGCTGCCCACCCCAAAGCCCTCACCACCTTTAGCTCCTCCAGGCAAGACAGCCTTCAGCTGCAGGTGTAAGCCAGCTCCCTGTCCCTGCATGGTACTGGCAGGTGGCTGTGTTCGGTGATGTTGCAGAACACTGGGTGGCAGTGTGGGCGGTCGGAGGATTACGTGCTTACATTACAGGAATGCAGTAACCACCCACGATGGGCGAGGCTTAGTGGGACACTATATAACTCTGTTCATTACAGAATAAAGTGCCATTTTGCATCCTCTATACTAGAGAAAGTGTATAAGTGACCCTCAACGGAAGAGGTTGAGTGCCAAATATCACAACAAGTTGCCACAAGGTGTGATGAACCAGGCAGGGGTTAGGACCGCATCTGGAGCCGCAGCATGAGCAGCGGCAGGAGCCAAGCAGGGTGGCCCAGGCAGGACGCCCCTCTCCCCAGCAGCCTGGCAGGAGGTGGGACCATTTCAGTGGCAGTCTGGTATGCATTCAGGTTGATGGCTTGCCCTAGGCACAGCAAGGGTGACGATGAGATGACCCAGTCCTGCTGCTGTGACTCAGCCTCGGTACATGGCTGGAGCGGGCTGCTCACTGGGTGGGAGGCTGACCGCATAATCCTCCAGCCCCGCCACTGCTCCTGACCCAGCTGCATCCCTCCCAGCCTTGTTCTTCTCCATCCCCTGCCTGCCTCCTGTTCTGCAGCTTTCTTGTCTGCTCACTCCATGAATTTCCAGCTGGGAATTTCACAGCAAGGTGCTTTCCCATCAGACAAGTCCTAAAGGAAATGAACTCTCACAGGCAGTGGTGTGATGGGAGGAAGGCAAGAAGGCTCTGAGGAAGTCTGCTTGGTTTTCTGATGGCTTCTGCTGCATGAGCCAGGAAGCAGGCAACAGGTCTCTGCTCCCCTTTGGCCACAAAAAAAAAGTTGATTTCCTGGAGATGAAGCCTGATTGTGCTCACCCATCGCTTAACTAAGTGGCTGAAAGAGAGCGCTGAACACTGCACCCAGAATGCCAGGCTCACTGGTTTGTCATAGATGGTGCATGAGAGCCATGTACATCCAGTGCTTCGAGCATCCCCTTTCTCCGGTATCAGTGAGACCAGAGAAAAGCCTGCTCCAAGATGGAGCAGGACCAAAATGTCACAACAGTGACGTTCTTCACCAGCATCAGCAATGAAGCTCCAAAGGGCTAGTGCTATTCCTATGCAACAGCTTCCTTTGTCTCATGGGAGCAACAACCCTCGTACACGTTACATTCCTCACGTGGCACCACGGCTCCTCTCCCACGCGGCGACACCAGAGCCCAGGTACAGCCAATACCCTGACCAGGTCTGCTGCGGGTCTGTAGTGGGAGATGGGGTGCAGTGCTGCGCTGCAGCCTCAGCTGGGGCAGCGGGGCCCCTCTGGAACACACATCCCGATGTAACCAACACCACCTAGGGGCTACCCCTACTCCACACACTTCTTTCCCCATCCCACATCTTGCACGCTGTTAACCTAGGAAGCACTTAGTCTTTATCACACTGCTTGATCAAATCCTAATAGCTGTGTGGCTGTTAAACCCTGACTCCTGCCCATCTGCAAAAGCCTGTAGCTCTTTCCACGACAGTGTTCTGTGCCTGAGCTTGCTGGCATATGAGTACAAGTTAGCTTGGCGATGAGACCCTGAGAGCTCACAGTCCTGCAGCCCCAGCAGCACCAGTCACAGGGCGGAGCTAGGTGCTGGAGAAAGAAAGGTATCAGAAAGGTGCAGGGAGATGAGTGGAGTTTGCACTGTGGGGTCAGTAGAGCTGGCAAGGACTGCAAGCAAACAGACCTCTGCCAAGTATGGGTGTTGCAGCTTCCTTAACACTTGCCAAGGACCTGGATGTTACACTGGACAAAACCAAGAGAGATCTACACCTGCCCCAGAGACAGCACTTGCTTGTTGGCTTCCCAAAGCCCACGCCAGTGCCTTCCCATCCGGACAGAGCAGAAGAGCGCTTCCTGGCTTCCTCTGGCCCATTGGGCCAGTGCCCAGCTCTGCCTCTGCTAGCAGCGCTGAGAGCGGAGCCAGGCAGAGCCAGGAAGGTGCAGCGCAGGAGTGGGTGAACGGGTGCCTTGTCCTCTGCGCCCTGGCTTCCCCCCAGACCACAACAAAGAGAAAGGCAGGTCACGCCAGGGCAAGAAAAAAGCCCATGGCTCACCTTCAAAAAAAAAAAAAAAAAAAAGATGCTCATTAACACCACCCAGCCCAAGAAAATGAGAGCGGGGATCCCTGGCCACCCTCAAAAAAAAAAAAAAAAAAAAAAAGATGCTCATTAACACCACCCAGCCCAAGATAATGAGAGCGGGGATGCCGTGATGGGGAAATGATGCCAGTAGTTAATTATGCAGCACAGGGAGGAAGGGAGAAGAGGGACAACTGCAGAGTGGAGGTGCCACACTGCTCTACGTGCTGGCTACATTTGCTGATTCAGGCTGGAGTGAATTTCTTCAGTGTCTTCGCTCCAGGTATGTAGCACAGCGTAGGCCCCCGCCTCTTGTCTGCACTAGCTGGAGGATAAACAGCCACTCTGCAAAACATCTTCTGAGGCCTATGTCACAGCCCGTGGAGCCATACGGAGAGCACCCCTGCTCTGCAGAAGACCTTCCCAGTGATCCAAGAGGTAGCCGACCTGCCTTTTCCTGAAGGAAAAGGCAACAGCGGGAGCAGGAGTGCTCCAGGGGGCACATGCGTGGAGTCGCACTGCACTGACACTGTATCAACGGCCCACGAGCCACACTCGGACAAGCAGTGAACCTGAGAGAAAAGCATCCCTGCCTAGTCACATCCTGAGACAGCTTTATAGCAAGGGCAGGCTCAAGGGAGCCCGAGGCTGTCCGGCAGCTCACAGGGGCTAGCAAGCAGAAAGATGCCAAGCTGGGATGCGGTGCAGGAGGGGAGTGGGATTTCCTGTGCCGGCATTCACAGAAGCTCCTCAATTGTGTCGGCTCACAACAGGCAACTGAGGGGCTGTTGGGCAGCTTCCTGCTTCAGAGCAGCCGGGAAGCGCTTCCAGCTGTGGCCAACAGCTGCACGAATTCCTCCTGCAGCCCCTAGCCCTGGGGAATCTACAAGGCTCAAGGATACAGGCTCTCTTGTCTGGGATCCCACAGCCCCAGGATTTGGCTGCCTCTGCCTTCCCACACAGCCCACAGCTCCACAGCCCATTCCTGAGAGGCGAACGGGAGTGCTGGTGAGTACAGGCAGGGACCGTGTTGGTCTGGCAGCATTAGCACCTCACAGAGGCAAGAGGCTCAGATATAACTTGAAGCTCAGATTTAACTACAGGGGTGGAGAAGACAGTACAAAAGAGCTCCACACAGAGCTCTCACTGCTCCTGTCTGGACCGGGCCCTCCAGACAAACACAGCTGGTTTGCTCAGGAAGGGAAAGAAACACTTACTGAAATGTTCCACAGCATCCCACAGCCAACTGGAAGCATTTTTTTGAGCAGGACCTGAAGCAACCCTAGTCTGGCAGCTTTGCTGCCAACCAAGGGGGGTTAGCTTTGCTGCTGGCAGAGCAGCACGTGGCACCTAGCCCATGCACCTTCCAGCGGGTCCTCACAACGCGGCGTGCCAGCAGCTGCTGCCGCGCACATGCACATCCCTGCAGCCGGAGGATCGCTGCAGAAAGTCCCCCCCCGGTGAAGTTCTGCATCCCAGGCATCAGAGCATCACGGTGCTTCGTATCCTCAAAACCACATGCTTGCTGCTGGCAGAGCAGCACGTGGCACCTAGCCCATGCACCTTCCAGCGGGTCCTCACAACGCGGCGTGCCAGCAGCTGCTGCCGCGCACATGCACATCCCTGCAGCCGGAGGATCGCTGCAGAAAGTCCCCCCCCGGTGAAGTTCTGCATCCCAGGCATCAGAGCATCACGGTGCTTCGTATCCTCAAAACCACATGCTCGTCCTACCCAGCAGCAACTACGGAAGGGGATTTGGAGTTGCCCTCCTGTGAGACAAGGAAGAAACGCCCCCATCCCGAAAGGCAGCACCTGTGCATCATCCCCTCCCCAGCCCCGACCCACACGCCGCCTCCCCCACACTGCGGCGACAGGTCCTGAGCTTGCAACC
>NW_010405662.1:11656-12443 GCF_000710305.1 Buceros rhinoceros silvestris | reverse complement strand
TCCCACCAGCTTGTAGGAGCAGGAAAGCAAGGCAAAATCAGAGGAGATGCCCTGGGTCCAGAGCCGAGAGCTGGCCTCCGGGAAGTCACACAGCACAGACACACTGTTCTCCAGACCCAGAGCAGGCTTCATTAGGGCACCTCCCTGCCTTCTCCTCAGACAGGACAGTGCTGGAGGGCGAGCAAGGGATGGCAGCTGCACGCTGGACCCTGTACTGGCACCTGCGTGGGCCCAGGGCCTGAACTGCTTTCCTCTCCACCCCTCCCAGGGACAGTCGTCCCCTCCCAGCGCGGAAGGGTGTTCAGGCAGGGCAGCATGCTGCACCCGGCCCCACCAGCTCAGGAGTCCAGCTTGATGAAGACCTTGGGCCTTGAGAAAATTTTGATAGCCTCCTCTATCTGGGAGAGCTTCCTCTCCAGGTCTTCCCGCCTCTTCTGCATGCTGAGGGTGTCTGCGCGCACTGGCAGCATCACCAGGTCCTTTACCAGCTGCTCCTGGCCTGCAAAAAACCAAAACCAAGCTGTGGAAGTGGCAGAGCGAAGAAATCCTCCTTTTCTCCATCGCTACGACCTTCATCCTCAGCCAGGAGAATGGTGCCAGCATGGGAACAAGGACTTAGAACATCCATCCTCCCATTCAAGGCTCGGGGACCTGAGGACCAGGGCGAGGACCTGAGCGACCTGCTGAAGAACCAAGGGCTGGACTAGCAGCTCCTGAAGGTCCCTCCTGACCAGAATCTTGCTAGCATGTTAAGAGCAATCCTAACCCTAACGACAGGTCCGCTGGA
>NW_010405662.1:11194-11411 GCF_000710305.1 Buceros rhinoceros silvestris | reverse complement strand
CAGGTACATCACAGGCGACTCCCCCCGAGGCAGGAATCTGTGCCCCAGAACTCCCTCTTCCTGATCCTGACTGGCTGGAAGCCCCGTTTCTTTCCCTCTTACTCTGCTTCAGGTTGCCGAGGGTCTCCAGCCGCTGGCCCTCCGGCATCAGGGTATGTCCAGGCGGCGTCTCGGGATCTGGCAGGTTCCGCAGCCGCTACTCCGTCTGCCGGCGCCA
>NW_010405662.1:10347-10969 GCF_000710305.1 Buceros rhinoceros silvestris | reverse complement strand
CCCGCCAGGGGCCGGGACCCCTCACTGGCTACCACAGCCAGGGAGGAGGAGAGAAAACCCCTCCTGAGCCCGGCCACAGGGATGCTCGTTACGCCCAGAACCAGGGAGGGATGGCATTTATTCCCCAGGCCACGGGAAACCGCGCTGCTCGCACACGGCTGGAGAGTCTCCAGCCGTGGCACCCCACCTTTCCGCGCAGAAGCTGGGGTGAAGGTGAAGGTGCAGGCAAGGGGGCTTGTTACAGGAAGTCCTGTGGGCCAGAGCGGGGTTACGTACTACTGGGGGACGTGGCCCTTCTGCTTGGCGTTGTACTCCTCCTGCTCCCGGTGCCTCTGCTCCAGCAGGTCAGCCAGCGCCTGCAGGGACTGGGAGCGGCGCAGCGGGGCCCGCTTGGCGTTGCGGGCGTTGTGCTTTATGAAGTCGATGCTCCTGCCCTCCACCTGGATCTGCAGAAGAGAGAGCAGGACAGCAGGGATGGCTCAGCACACGCACAAGAAGCTGGTTTCAGGAGTGCTACAGCAGGACAGGGACACTCTCCATCCGTCCCACCTCCGTGTGGAGCCACAGGCAGGCAGGAGCCACACCGTGGTCTGCGAAGGCAGGTACCAAAAGCCAAAGCTAA
>NW_010405662.1:9454-10307 GCF_000710305.1 Buceros rhinoceros silvestris | reverse complement strand
ACCTCCGTGTGGAGCCACAGGCAGGCAGGAGACACACCGTGGTCTGAGAAGGCAGGTACCAAAAGCCAAGGCTAAACCCGGCCTTTTTAAGGTCCTCAAGCTGAGCCCATGCCCTCAAAGCCAGAAGGACAGAAAGAACAGGAAGGACAGAAAGACCTGATGTGGTCCACGTGGCTCGTGCTGGTGCGTTTTGAGCCCATCAGGGCAGCCAGAAGATCAGAAAAAAAACTGGTCATGCCCTCGCCAGGCCAGCAAATGCAAGAGAGGCCCTGGCAGAGCAGGGGCAGGTCCTGGGAGGCACTTCCCTCTGTCCCAGCACCCTCTACCAGAGCTCCCCTGGCGGTCGAGACCGAGGAGAAGGTCTCTGGATTTGAACTGAAAGTGTTCTTGGGTCTCCCCCTTGGGAGTTCGTGTCCTGTGTAAACTGAATCACTCCATGGCATTTGGGAACCAACAAACCGACGACCCCGCGTGCGCCGAGGAAAGAAGACGTGAGTCACGGTGCAGTTTAGGACCTCCTGGGCAGGCTACATGAAGGGTTTAGCTTTAGTACTGACTTAACTCTCCTTATAAACACTGCACCCATTTCCCAAATTTTATCTAGCGACCAGAAGCCAGTTCCTCTGGTTAAGGTGGGAGCCATCTCCAAATGCCCAAGACCTCCTGCAAAACTCCAGGAAGAGCAGATCTGAGGTCACTGGTACTTCTGCAGCCAGGAGGGGGGATTTTCAAAGGGAATTCACCATGTCTTCAACCACCAATCATAGAATCATTTGGGTTGGGCGAGACCTTCCAGCTCCTTGAGTCCCCCCGTTCCCAGCACTGCCCGGTCCGCCCTGCCCCCTGTCCCCCA
>NW_010405662.1:5232-8983 GCF_000710305.1 Buceros rhinoceros silvestris | reverse complement strand
GTGGAGGGTCCCTGCCCTGCTCCTGCGGGCCACACCAGTGCTGGGACAAGCCAGGATGCCGCTGGCCCTCTTGGCCACCTGGGGAAGGGTGAAGCCAGAGGGTAGTATAAGCAATCTTCAAATGCTCATGTCACCACCCTGGTGACCAAGACCCTGTTCCTTCCCTTCAGCCAGGAACAGCCAGGAACTGTTCTCGCTGCTCATCTGACCCAGCACTGTAGAAGAACACATGAAGAGTTCAAAGCAGGAGCAACGGGAAAGTGCCAGAAGCCCCTGGATGGATGCAGCCAGCGCAACTCACCTTGGTTTCAGCATCCAGCGCCTCTGGAGCCTCTGGGTCTGTGTCTGCTTTCGTCCTGGCAGGCCTGGGGGAGAGCGGTCTGCACGGCTTGACGCCAGGGCCACAGCGAGAATAGGCCCTCAGGAATTTCACAGCCTCTGGACGTGGAGGTGGGGAGCTCTCCTGGGAAAGGAGAGCGGTCTGCATGGCTTGACGCCAGGGCCACAGCGAGAATAGGCCCTCAGGAATTTCACAGCCTCTGGACGTGGAGGTGGGGAGCTCTCCTGGGAAAGGCAAGAAAGGACCCACTCGCAGAGGGAGGCTGGAGCAGAGAAAAACCCACCCGACAAAGTTTGAGTGGTCAGCCACAAGCTCAGCCACAGGCCCCAGCGGGCAGACGACAGCAGGGCCCTCCTGCCATGACTCTCCTGGCTGAGGGTCCGGAGGGAGGCAACCTGCTCACAGCCTGTCAAGGCCAACGAATCCGGAGCTGGCAACCGAACTGTGTACAGGAACGCTAAAAAAGGGAACAGGTCTGCAGAAAACCACATGTGGATCAAACGCCCGTGTAGCATTGACTGGAGAGTCCCTCCACTGACCAGGCTGGCAGGCACGAAAGCAGAGCACCACCAGACAGCCCAGCAGAGACCGACCAGAGCTGGGGACAACCTAACCAGACGGACAGTCCACACCAACAGCAACTGCGACTCCTGGAAGAGCAGAAACCCTCCTGCGGAAAGGGCACGTGGCAGCATGGAGCAAGTGTGCCAGAAGCCGAGGGACACAGGCCAGTGGCCCTTGTTGGCAAGACGAGAGAACTGGAGCTCCCAGCAGAAGCTGCCCCACCTCTGTAAACCCAGCGTGTGTCAGCGCCGCACCACAGCAGGCTGTAAGGACAGAGCACAGGCAGGCACGGAGCTGTCTGCCGAACTGCTGCTCTCCAGCCACCCCCAGTCTGCGGCTGTCCTACTCCAGGCAGACAGAAGAGTGGAGAGGGAAGGAGTCTGGAGGTTTGGGGAGGGTGGAATTGCACCTGAGAGGCATCTTCAGAGGCCATGGCTAGCACTGGCACAAGGCAACACCGCTTGACGTCTAGCAGGCGATCTGGGGACTACCTCTTGGTCTTGCCGCGAACAAACCCTGCCAACTGAAAGCTGACACTGTGGCAAGTGGGCGACCTTACAGTAAGTGCAGCCAGGGCACTGCTCTGCTCTCAGGAGGGACAGGGCAGCCTCCAGATCTTTACAGGTCCCCGAGGTCCCAGCCGAGCGGCGGCGGTCCTCCGCATCTTTCCAGTTCCCCGAGGCCCCAGCCGAGCGGCGGCTGCCTCGAGGCAGAGCCCCCGTGCCCTGGCCCATTGCCCGTGGCAGACCTGAGGACTGGAGGGGGGACAGGACAGTCACATCAGCAGCTTTGGTGAAGGACCGAGGTACGGGATGCCCCAGCACTGCCTGGACTGATGATGGCCCGACAAGGATCAGTCTTGTTCCACAAGAGCCAGGAGACCCAGATCTCTTCGGTAAGTTAATGAGAAGCGCCTCAAGCCCGCGCGGTTGCTTTGAAGTCACGAAGTGTGTGACGTTAGGAGGGCACTGGCAGAGCGCAGCGAGAGCACTGCCACTGCCGGAGCCTTTTCAAGGCAGCTGCTACGATTAACAGCCTCAGGGACAGAGAGCAAAGAAGCTCCGCGTTAGCCATCAAGAGCTGACAGAATCGGCTTAACTTCTGAGCAGCGGCAGCTCCTCAGAAGATGGGGATCCCTCAGAGGGAACACCCCAGCGCTGGGAGAGCCTCGGCAGCGCTCACAGCAGCGTGAATCAGCAGCAGGGCCTCCTGGAGGAATCCGCAGAGCACGGGTAACGCACCACGCAGACACTGCCTGCGCAGAGACCACCCTCGACCCCAGAACAAAAGAAGGAATGATCTCAACCTTCCTCTAACCAGAGGATTTGTCAAACGAGAGCGTGGGCTCCTGTTCCTAAAGCACATGTGGGTTTGCTCCTGTGCGTGGAAGGGTCACAGACGTCAGAGAGGTTAGTGGCACATGGGGAAGAAGGGACTCAGCACGTGGAACCACTGGCTGGGGAATCACCTTGCCGGGTCTTGCATTTGTTATCGATACATGGTTTTAGTGTCCAGAGGTGGCCCAAGGGCTGCAGACGGGAGGTGAGCAAAGCAGAGTCTGCTCAAGCAGCAGCTCGCCGTGTCACTCCTGTCCACACAGCCTGGCTGGCTGCAAAGACAGGCCAGAGACGGAGACAAAGCCTCCTCCTGGCAGCTGACAGTCCTGAAGCCGATGGGACGGCAGGACCCAACAGCGTGAGGCCGCTCCTGAGAGCCAGCAGCTGACCGGCTGAGGCAGCAGCCCGGGGATTCCGTTTCCTCAAGGAGCTTCTGCCACGTGTGACTGAGGTGGGAGCCCCACGGCCTCATCTGCCCGGCTGAGGCAGCAGCCCGGGGATTCCGTTTCCTCAAGGAGCTTCTGCCACATGTGACTGAGGTGGGAGCCCCACGGCCTCTCCTCCAGGAGGTCGCTGCCATGAGGGCAGGCACAACCTGCCGCGTGGAGGGAACCGAGCCCATCCACAGGAGCGGCAGTGCCTTCCTCGGGGTGAAGGAAGGGCAAACCGGGCACAGGGGTCACCTGGATGACAGCTGCAGACTGGTGGCAGAGCACCCACCCAAAGCTAGTGAGGGAGCAATCCTTCCTTCTCCCAGTGGACCTTAACTTTACTTTCTGCACAAACAGGAACTCTTAGAGCAAAGCCCTCCAACAGGGGCACCATTTAAACACGAGGAACCCACGAAGGAGAAAAAATGATCCAGGGAAAGGAAAAGAAAGAAGCCAAAAGCAATCCAAAACCTTCCCAAAGCCAGACAGCCGCTTGTTGCGGTGCTGGGGAAAGCCTGAGGAAACGAGGCAGCCCTTCTCCCACCAGCACGTCTGCAGGGGACAGTGCAGGTTGTGCTGGAGCTTCAAGGCCTCCACCCGGAGCGCCTGGAGATGTTGTTATGCCCCCACGGAGCTGTGGTTATTCACCAGGACAACTGCTCAGAGAAGAACCTGGAGATACGTGGCCTGCCCTGGGTCCACAGGGTGGTAAGGGTTGGTCTGAGGTTTGACACAGCCTGAAGACCAACCTCTGAGACCCACGATCCGTGGGGCGGAACGCCATGGCCTTTAGCACAAACCCCAGACAAGCGTTGCCCCCAACGCTGGGGAGCTGCAAAGGCAGCTGGAGGCACCTCTCGACAGGGAACATGGCTGTGAGGGCGGCTCTGCACCCCCAGGAGCTGCCCTCCGATCCCCAGCCACGGAGCGGGAGCCCCCAGGCAGATGGTGCGATGGGACTTTCCTCTTCCCAGCCTCCCCTGTGCGGGGACTCTGCTCGCTCAGACAGGATGGGCATCGTCACCGCCATCGCTCCCCAGGCCCAAGCCAAACGCTCCCACTCAGAAGCAGCCCCGCTG
>NW_010405662.1:4849-5150 GCF_000710305.1 Buceros rhinoceros silvestris | reverse complement strand
CCACCCCCCCCCCCCAAGAGCCCCCCCCCCTGCCACATCCGCCCACCAAGCGTCAGCACCAAGCTGCCCCCAGACCCGCAGGTTCTGGGACTCCCCTATCCCCCAGAACCTCATGGCTGACCCCCAGCCCAGGCCAGGAGAGCTCGAGAGCTCGCTGGGTACTGACCTGCAGCCTGGCCTTCACCTTTGACTCCACGTTTTCATATTTCTGAGATTTCCACAGAGCTCTCACGGGCTTGGGCTGGCTGTGCTCCTGGGCTCGCTCCTTCTCTTTGCACCTCTTCTGAATCTCCTTTATTCG
>NW_010405662.1:4172-4652 GCF_000710305.1 Buceros rhinoceros silvestris | reverse complement strand
ACACAGCCTTCACCCCGCCGACACTGCCGAGGGATGCAGGTTCTTGCAGCACTGGCACCAGAACCCCTCCTGCTTTGGCTCAGCAGCGGTGGCAGCCACCAGGCAGGACTAGGGGCAACGCCAGCACACAGGGTAACTCAAACGACACCCAGCACTCAGCCCTGTCTCCTTCCTGGCCCTCTGGCTGTACTCTGGGTGACCTCCCTGGAGAAGGGAACTCGGTATCCCCATACACAGGCAGTCTGCCCAACCCCTGCCTGGCCTCAGTGTCGAGCAGTTCCCCAGGCTGAACACCCCCTGGGCATTACGATTTCACTTGATCATTCTTAAAGCCTGACTCCAAAGACTCTGGTTACGTCCAGAGGCAGCAGTGGGAAGGGCTGGACTTATTTCCAGCATCTCGCCGTGGTCTCCCATCCATGACTAGCTCCTCAAGCCCAACTGGAAACCGTGTATTTTCTACAGTCCCTCGTCCCTCCG
>NW_010405662.1:3724-3974 GCF_000710305.1 Buceros rhinoceros silvestris | reverse complement strand
TGGCCCAGGCTGAAGGCGGGGAGGCCGCAGCAGCAGCTCCAGCACAGCCCAGGGACACCACGGCTGGGCCAAACGTGGTGGGGTGGGGAGGTGGGGTGGGGAGATGGGGCGACCAGCCCTGTGAAGCTCAAGCTCTCCTCAGGCAGCAGAGCTGAGGAACCCACCCAAACCCCTGATGCTCCACCCTGGCCCCAAACACAACCCAGACAGCAGCGGCTCAGCTGTACGCACTGTGCTTGACCGGCAGCCC
>NW_010405662.1:1153-3567 GCF_000710305.1 Buceros rhinoceros silvestris | reverse complement strand
GTCAAGGGAGATGCCTTGGAGCTGCAGGAGGAGACTGAGCGTCCCCTGCTGCCCCTTCTCCAGGAAGTCCTTTCCACTGGGGCGAATGCGAGGGGCTGGCTGGGCCTGGCGGGCGCTGCCCAGAGCAGGGTATGGGCTGGGAGCTGCGCCCAGGGGGCCAGGGGTAAAATCCAGCTTCTGAGCATTCCCTTCCAGCCTCCCTCGAGCTACAGGGAAAGAAAGAGAAGGAGATGATCAGGAAATTATCTCACCTCCTGGTTTCCTTCACCCACGGCCTACACGCAGTGCTAAAGAGCCCCTCTCCACCTCTACCTGATGCTTTCCCATCTTTCGACCGGCTGTACAGACCACCTTTCAGGACCACCACCCGTGAGGCAGCAGAAGCACCTGCACTAGCGGGAGTGCAGACTGCTGAGGATGCCAGAGAATGGGGACATCAAACAGGCAAGCTGCGTCACGGCAAAGGACAAACCCGCCCATCTGTCCCAGGCATCGAGGACTCACCGGAGAAGGGGCGTTTGTAGTAGTCTGGAAAGAGCGTAGGGTCTGGAGGAATGGGCCCAGAAATCCTGGACGGCCCTTCGCACATCCTGCCGTCGCTGTGCCTCCGCCACAGAAACCAGCCGCCCGGAGAACAGAAACGAGCAGGGCTCCCTGAGCCCCCGCACAGCTACATCCAACACAGAGATACACACGTGTGTGAATCGCTGCCCTGCCTCAGGGTTCGCGCCCCGCGACAGAGGTGAGCTGCAGGGAGGAGACACCCCACGCTGGACTCCAGGCAGGCGAGGGGAGGGCTCCAGCAGCACCGTCCCTGCGGTGGGGCCCATCAGCGCGTTCACGGCGTTGAACCTGACACGTCTGCGGCTGCTGTAGTATCGGTACCTTCAGAACGGAAAATCCTTCCGCTTTGCTCTCCCACACGGGAACACTTAATGCAGACACAAAGCAGAAGCAGAGCTGCTGGATGGGCCCGTCTGGGGGCCCCGTCAGCTGTGTCACGGCGTGGACCCTGACACGTCTGCGGCTGCTGTAGTATCGGTACCTTCAGAACGGAAAATCCTTCCGCTTTGCTCTCCCACACGGGAACACTTAATGCAGACACCAAGCAGAAGCAGAGCTGCTGGATGCGCCCTGTGTGCCCCGAGTGAGCAGCGAACACATGGCAGCTGGATGTTGCCTGACATGTTTTAGCCTTAGACCTGGATTATCTTGCACCTTGGGCTCTCCCCAGAGAGCTCCCGTGGTTCAAACACAGCCTACCCCAGACAAGCCGGAGGCCCTGCCCCACAGAGAGAGACCTCTCTGCTGTCACCTCCCCAGGAGACGCAGCAGTGCCGTCCCCACCCCTGAGCAGGCAGCCAAGGCAAGACACGCTTCACTCCGGGACAGTGCAGGGGCAGGCGCTTCATTTCTGGGGAAGGGTCCTGAGACCGAACCAGCCCAGCTGCCTCTCGGCTCTCTGGGAGAACGGAGAGTTACCTGCTTAGAAAACTGGCTCTTTAGTCACCGGGGAACTGCACAGAGCAGATCGATGGGGATCTGCACAGAGCTGCAAACCCCTGCCCTGCCCACGCCGCCCCTGCTGCCTCTCTGCTCCCCACCCCAGGAGGAGCATGGATCCTTCCCGCACCTGTTGCCCCACGAAGCTCACCAAGGTCTCGTGAGCAGCATTTTATTACCTACAAGAAACTTGAGGATCTTGCTCCCCACTCTGAAAATGGGGATGTGGGGTGCTGCACCAAGAGGCACAGGCTGCTGTGAGCTTTTGGCAGATGCCACCAGAGCCTCAATCCCTCCTGAGAGCCACGCCATGATTTTGACAGGCACCGGGGCAGCGTGGCTGGAGTCACTGCCGCAAGAACTGGGGCAGCTACACTCCGCGTGCTCCGACTGCTGAGGCAGCGATTTAAAGATTTGTGAGACAGCTCCAGGGGAAGGAGCCCCTTCAAGCCCTCGGCATGCCAGCGCCGACGGGACGCAGCCTCTGCAGTTCCATCAATAAACCAATAGACGATTGGCGCAAGGCTGAGCACGCCTGAGTCACAGCAACTAACGCGCCGCCGTCCCCCTCGCTAAGGGACCCTGCTGGCCCTCTGCTAGCAGAGGGCTGCTCCTCATCTGCCAGACCCAGCGGCCGAGGGGAGGGACGCCGCAGCGTGACCAATAGGCGATTTGCTCAAGGCTTAACACGCCTGAGTCACAGCAACTAACGCTCCGCCGTCCCCCTCGCTAAGGGACCCTGCTGGCCCTCTGCTAGCAGAGGTCTGCTCCTCATCTGCCAGACCCAGCGGCCGAGGGGAGGGACGCAGCAGCGTGGGCAGCCCCCACCCGGCGATGCTGCAAGGGCGGCTCTGAGGAGCAGGCGCAGGCTCTCGGCCCGAGGTGAAAGGACACGGCCTTGGTATCGCCTT
>NW_010405662.1:609-961 GCF_000710305.1 Buceros rhinoceros silvestris | reverse complement strand
TGGTTCACCGTGAGATCACTCCAGAAGAGCAGCTGGCCTCCAAATCCACATCTGCTCTGGATCTGAACTCACCTTCAGACCTGGTAATTCACAGGCAAAATGACAGGCAGTGACAGAGCAGGCAGTGACAGAGCAGGCAGTCAGCGCGGGGGATGAGGGAGAGTGATGGGATGCGGGGGGGTGGAAGCTCGTTTCATACCTTCACACAAGTCACAGTTCTCATCCCAACCCTGCCCTGCTGCAGGGGATTTGCAAATGACACCCACTCCCTGATTTGCAAGTCACATCGCCCCTGGAGCGAGGCACTGGCAGCACCCTGCCTACCTAGGTACCGCAGTGAACCTCCTGCGCG
>NW_010405662.1:0-440 GCF_000710305.1 Buceros rhinoceros silvestris | reverse complement strand
GCCCCCCGCCCCTGGGAAGCCGCGGCTCTGCCCCCGCCAACCACAGGTCTCTTTGGGGGACACCAGTGACAGAGCCTCACGGCTCACTTCTGCCAAAAAGGGACGTGCGGACCTTCTCCGCTGCCACTGCCACCCTCCCGCGTCACCTCCCGTGACAGCTCCACGGCATGAACCGTCCTGTGCTGAGCCGACACCTGCACCAACCTGCTGCCGCCGGGCAGTGTCTGGAGTGTGCCCAGCGCCAGGCGGCAGGCAGGCGCTGCGCAGGCAGCGCAGCTAAACCCAGGGAACAGGTCTGGACCCGCAGAACGCCCCTCCCTGCCGGGCTGCAGCACTCTCAAGGGCAGCAGCGTCCTGCACGGCTACCCGAGGCACGGGGCAGTTGCCAGAGTAACCCAACAGCTTCAGCACTGTCCACTCGCCCGCCCGAGCCCGGCTGC
>NW_010405661.1:7619-12815 GCF_000710305.1 Buceros rhinoceros silvestris | reverse complement strand
ACTACCATCATCCCCACATCGCCATTGGCAAAGTGGCATAACAGGTTACCTAATCACACTTCCATTGTTTGTAGGATAAAAACCTCCTGTGTTGCTCTGCACATGTAATACATCAGTTCAAAGGGGCTGTAAATTGAGCTTTCCAGTTGCAATGACATAGGAAATTCAACAGAAAATATTTCCAATGAAACAAAAATACTGACTTCACTCATTTTGGCAATGAGTTAAGTTTGCATAGGGTTTTGTTTTTGGGTTTTGTTTTTTCTTTTCCACCTATTTGCAGTAAAGAAAAACCATTTCCTACAGTAGAAAAGCCCAACATAATTGAAATGTTAATTAACGTAAAGAACAGCATTTTTAAGAAAAGCTTTTTTTTTTTTTTTTTTTTTTTTTTTTTTTTTTTTTTTTTTTTTTTTTTTTTTTTTTTTTTTTTTTTTTTCAGAGTAGACCACTAAGGCTGGGAGGTAGGTAGTGCGATAGTTTAGCTGTATACATGTAGATAAGCGCCACTTTACTATTTAGGATGGACTTGAGTAGGGACACTGTTAGGTTGTTATCAATTAATCGCAGGCTGGTGACAGGCTCTCTGAGACCTCTCTGCTGTGGCTTCATTTCCTGATGCTCATCAAATCCTTTGAATACGCTGTCATTGATGAATCAAATATATTTGTTTTCCTTGATTATGCTTAGGTCTTGTTCCTCACCTTTTTTTATTTACAAGTGGCATGATTAGTCTAATGCTGCTGTTGGTTAATGACTTCAATCCATTTATTTAATAAGAACTATTCTTCTTCAACGTACTGCTAAAGTAAAGGTTTTGCTGTGTTTATCTGTACTGTAGGCTGCTTTTCTTTGGAAGAAGTTTCAGTGTCTCTTACTCCATGTGTAAGTCTAACACTGATGGAACTATATTCCTGTTCAATCCATGTGACAGACAAAATGTAGTTTCTCAGCTTTAGTACCTGAATGGCAAAATTATATATATGTGTGTGTGTGTATTATACAATCAGTGTCTGTGTTTTTCTGGTATGACTCGTTACCTAGTACACCATTCTGTATTTGCTGTGAGTTTTTTGTGTTCGGTTCCTCTTCGTTGTCCAAGGCACCAGGCATCCCTCAGAAACAGAGATGTATTTTGAGGACAGAGATGCAGGGCAGTGCTGTTCCCGCATTTCTTCCCTTTCAGGGCTGTGTTCCCTCTTCCTCTCTTGAGCCAATTCTGTCCTCTTTTGACCCTGTAGCAAGACACTTCAGGAGCTGAGTGCTAGAAAACCATTAAATTCCATTTTTTAGGGGAAAGGAATTGGCAAGAGCACCCAGCTGGGAGTGAGTAATGGGGGCTACTGAGGTCTTCCCATGCAACCTTGGCTACCTGTTGTGACCTGAGAATAAAACTGAACCAAAGCCTTCAGGTGAGCTATACCCTCTGAGCTCTTACGGGTGAGAAGAGCTTGTTTGGGAATGAGCGTGCTGTCCCTCTGCCCTAGAATTTTTTAGCCCCTGCTGCAGGGATGGCTTACCTGCTCATGAGGCAGAAAGCTTGCCATGGTAATGAGAGGCACAGTCGTTTTTCCTATACCCTAGCCTGCAATTTGTCACAGTTCAGTAGCTGCTGTGTTCGAATAAGTTGTCCTTTTAGCAGGGATGGCTGGGCAACCAGCACATGAACAGCAGCAGCCTTCTCCAGGTAGGTTTTAACTCCTTATGAGTCAGAGCCCTCATATAATGCCGAAAAATTACCCTGTTGAGAAGTGATGGGAGTGTGGGAAGGAGGCGGTTTGTAGGAAAGATGGTGGTGTCTGCTGGTGGTAGGGTGTGGAGAGTTCAAAAAGGGAAAAAGGCTTTCTGTGTTGCTAAGTTTTGGGCAGATTGAACTGCTGCTTAATCACAGGGTTTACCTGTATAGGGGAATCTTAATCTGTGGGTTATTTGTGTGGAAAATATGATGCAGACACAGAATTTTTATAGAAAAGGGGTGCCACTGCACAAGTACATCATGCACCAAATATCAGTCAGTTTTGAAAAATTCCTGGGGGCTGTAAGCAGGAGAGCAGCAGCTTTTGGTGATAAATATTTTGGGAAAACATATGAAATTATTGCTTGACACATTAAATGGATCATTCTGGGACAGTCAGTGTGATCTTTTTTTTTTTGGCAGCATTGAGAGGCTTACGTTTTACTTTTGCTGTGCACAAAATGATAATAGTAGTAATAATTTTAGGAAGAATTTGGAACACATTATAAACACTTTATTTTGGGGAGCTGTGTCTCAGGAACATCTGGAGTATACGAGCCCAAACTCTACCACAGACTTTACTTTTGACCTCTGGTATGAATTCAAGTTTTCAAAGAAATGTTCTAATAGCTATGGATTTTTAAGGGCTTTTGAGTGTTAGAAGAGACTCATAATTTTGCATGCTGTATTAAAAGAATTCTTGGGTGCCATTCTTCAGACTGTGCTATTACTTTTACATGCCCGATGTCAGAAGTAAGGTGGGGTTTTAGGATGTTTTGGTATACATCTATTTTGAAACCTAGTACTTCGCTGTGAGGGTGAATATCCTGCAAGGTGCTCCAGCTGAAGGCAGACAGAAGGCAACCAGCTTTCCTAACGTGTTCTCGGATAGGGAGAGAGCCACAGCTTCAACAACACTGGGTGACGCGATGTTCAGGGTCAGTGGCCACAGCGGGACTTCTTGAGCCTGTTGACGTCAAACTGTCTGCAAACACCGTGTCTTGCAGCAGAACCCAGGTCCCGCTGCAGTGTCTAAATGTCCTCTGCAGCTCATTAGCTTGGCTCAACAGAAATGCAGATCTAGCAACCCTTAACAACTCTGAAAGAACGCCCTGTTTGACTTCTGGTTGCCTGAAAAAGTAAGGGTGATGCTGGTACTGGTATTGAGGACAACACAGACAGGGTTTGCATGGTGATTGTATTCATTAGGGTTGAAAATAACACGGTATCGTCGTGTGTTTTTGTTGGTTTTGGAGATTTCCTTATTTAAATATCTTGAGCCCAGTTCCAAATGTCATGGCTACTTCAAACATGTTTCCCACCTCCCAAAGCTTGGCACATTTGAGTCAGAATTATAATTAATTCAACAAATTACGCTCTTTAAGAAGCACATACAACTGTGCTTTTGGCCCACTGTAAAGATTTCTGATGCTTGCTATCATCTAGGTTGGTTCTTCTGCAAGGCCACCGTTAATCCCAGGGCAGAGGTGTATCTCATTCTGAATTTCTGAAAACACAGACAAGGCAGGCACCGTTAGCAGAGACAGGGAAAGGGAAGATGGTGTTTTTCCCAGGGAAGCAGCTTGAGCTTTGTTCCATATCCCCAACCTGGAAACCAGTTTCAAAGTCCTGGTAACCTTGCGACTATCAGTTCCCTACAAACACATTGCTGTGTTGACAAAAGCCGGTGCCTGCCTCTGTTAACGGGCTCTGCGCAGTGACGGGAAGGGTTGTCACTGAGCTGTGTGGCTGAGTCTGTTTGCCAAGCTGCAGCAGGCTGAATTAGTGTCACAGGAAGTACGGCTCTTCCTATCTCGAGGAAAGGGAATGGAAAAAAAATCTGATTTTTTTTTTAAATTTTTGTATTGGTATATTTTGTTTGTGTCTCAGTTTTTAGGTATGTATTTGAAGTCTGTAATAAACTGAGAACAGTGGCCCCTAAATGCTGCACATCAGATGCTTTTTTTTTTTTTTACAGAAGGAAATTTTTTCCCCCTCTTTCCAGATTGAGGTGAGTGCTGAGAGCATCCAGTCTGACAGGCTGTTGTTCTCAGTCTTTTTTTCAATTAATCTTGCAGTGATGAATTAAAATTTAAAACTCGCTTCTAGAATAAGACCACACACACACAAAATGTATTAATGTGCTGCTAGTATCAATATGTCATCAGTTCAGAAAGCAAACAAGCAACACAAACGAGAGACTCCCTTGAATTCACAGGCATGGGACCCATCCTAGATGTTGCAGTCTGTGAGGTGGGATTTTGTGGCTGCTCTGGAGGCTATAGTCCCTTCACGCAGCACTCAGCACCTGGAGTAACAACTGTTTATACCCTTTCCCAGTGTAGACTGGATTTAACTTAATTCTCTAGGATCTTTTATAGAAATAGTGTTTAAATTTGTATATAGCTGCTACAATGCTCTTTTGCTCTGGTCTGGCTTTTCTTGTATTCCTCGTGGCACAGCGAATCCTGTTTCTGTGTGTTTCTGAGGAGTGGTTCCTGTATCACCAGATCTTCTCTCCAGAACAGAGTTTTCTACTTAGCCAGTTCATATTCGTTATCCTCTCAGATGTCCTCTTTTGTTTTAATAGTTGGTTCACATATATCTGTAGACATACAGGTGATTGGTGTATGAAAGAATATTTCTGCAGTGTGGGAAGTTGTACAGCTTGTATGTGATATGAATATATGTTAAGCATTTTTTCTCTGAAACATCCAGAAACTTAGCTCAAGACAGTTTTTACTGTATTTCTGACATAATAAAGGCTTAAAGATAGAACAAAGATCGGGAAATAAAGGTTTCTCACTTGACAGAGAAAAGCCCTTTCAGAGAGAGTTTAGGAATACAGGTGTATGTCTCTGGGCAGGTCTTAGATACTCTTGGGTGTTCCTTCTTGAGACTTCTTGTAGAACACCCTCAGTGATGCTCCCTCCATCCAAGCAGACTCCTGTGCTGTGCTGCTGCTGTGCTTCTCAAGTGCAGTGTGTGTTATTTTGTCACGAAGAACCCTATTGCTACCCACGACTTTCAGGTAATGACAGTTTTTACTGCTGTCTTGTCTGCGTCCGGATTTTTTTTTTTTTCTCCCCACTCACATGTATTTGTTTCTCTTGAATTTTTTGAGTTGGTATTTATCTCAGTTCAGCTTCTCTGCTGGATCTGAAAAGCAGATGCTATTGTAGAAGTTGAATTGTTTAAAAAAAGCTGAATTGTTTAAAAAAATTGCCATACGTCGCTGTGGAACTGTGATTAAAAGAAATAACTTTGATTTTTCTCTGTTTATGTTCCAAGCATGGCAGTGGTAGAATCACTGCCGGTTTTTTGCGTGCCTATTAACCAAATGAAAGGAAGGATTCAATGGAGTGATTAGTTTTCAATTTAGGCTTTTTAAACTATTGTCTGATGCTTTTTGCAGCCTAGTTACTGCAGGGAATATCCAGGATTTAGTTATTTTTAATTCT
>NW_010405661.1:0-7492 GCF_000710305.1 Buceros rhinoceros silvestris | reverse complement strand
CTTTCCAGATACTGAATCCAGATAATAGCAGGATATTGGAGGAGAATTTAGGAGAAAAGATACCGTGTCCTTAGATGGCTTTTGTAATTCACAAAGCACAACATCTAATGACTAAATTTGTTGTTAAAGCTCAAATAGCACCAAAATCTCAGCAAGTCGTATAAACAGTGTGATCCTAAGAGGATTAGAGAAAAACATGAGTGCACAAGTTCACATGAGGAACAGAAGCAATTCAAAGCTCATGCAGAAAACACTGGTTTAGCTGTAGCACACACCCAGTGTAGGAGAAAATGGCATAAACGATGGCGTTTCTGGGAGAAAATGGTTAAACATTGTGGTAAACAGCTTCTAGAGCAATCCTTGATTTGGGCAGGCTCTGTTTGGAAACAGGTAAGGAACGATGTCAGAGCACACTGGCGCTCTGGGTTTACAATCAGATTTGTCACCATGCAGTGCCACGGTTGTTTTTATCTGTGGTTCCGTCTTTGTACCACAGTTGTTACTCCGCTGATAAGCGCAGCGCAGTCTGTGCTGGCAGCACGGGTTGGTATCTGCTGTTTTGGTTGCTGGTGTTAGTTTTGGCGCTGCAGATGAGGACTGCCTGCCTGGTGCAACCCCTTTGCCTGCACGTTTTTGCCACCTCTGATACAAGCAGGTCGCAAGAGTTCATGCCTTCAGGCTCCGCTGCCACTGCAGGATGCTGTTCCTGAGGAGATGGTGTTGGGCGTTGTACTGAGTGCTTGGGCGCAGTGTCACAGCGGGTTCACACGTGTCAGGTGTGTTGTTCTCGTCCACAAGAGCCTGATGTGGGCAAAGCTGTGAGTGCAGGCTGGAAGCAGGGCCGTGCACGTGCAGCAAAGTCTTACATCTTGTGGAGTCAAGGGGAGTCAGTGCTGAAGGCATTGGTCATCAGTTAGTGATCAACTCTGCAGCTCCTCTGCGATGAAGGACCCAAACTCACAAGCTACTGTGAGTTCCCCAGGTGTGTTTTATCAACTTCAAGGGCATCTGGTAGATTACTTTCAAGTGTCACATAGTGTAGCTGTTCTTACACCTGGTCACCTGTTTAAATCGCTGTAAGAGGTCAGTATATAAAGGTGAGAGGTAGTCTAAAATCAGTAAATTACAGTTGTCACCTGCATTGTTTCACAGTACATTCCGAAATGACAAAGTCCGTTAGGATAAATTTGGAAGGAAAGAAGCTGCTGTTGAGGTGTTTGTGCTCAGTACTTGATTGTGACGAAGGACATCAGAGTTTTCTAAATGTTTATGTGTCGTTTCAAGCACCCTTATTTAAAACTGGAGCCTACAACCAATTAACATGAGTGAGGAATGAAGCCGAGTCAGTGAACCCTTTCTTTTCTCATTCTCTGCTCTCTTGAGTCTTTACTTCCACTTCTTTCCGTGTCACTGCCCTGTTTAGATAGAAAGTGAAGGACAAGAAGCCTCTTCCACGGATCAGACTGAAAGGTTTCTCTCTCTGGCTTTGATGATAAGTACTGTACTGAGAAGGGCAGAGAGGTGTTGGAAGGAGACAGTTTGGGCAGTGTGTTCTGAAGAAAGCCTTTTTTGATTGAAGAAAATAGTTTATGTTTGTGCAATCATCCTTTTATTTATGTTTGCTATGTTCCTTCCCAAATGAAATAACCCAAACCAAGTGTCACACTCTGAGTGGGGCAGCAGAGCCCTCCGCTGCCCTTCTCTGCACACAACTTTTATCGTGATTTAGACTGTTCTCAAAATAATGTTGCTTGGCATTTTGTTCTGGTTTTAAGGAAAACTCCTGTTACAAGCAAGTCATGTTTTTATGGGGTCTGCCGAGCAAGGTGATAAAGCTTTCTCTGCTCTGCTGGTCTGCAGCTCTGGCTGTGGAAAAAAACAAACTTTCTGAGTAGCTCCACACAGGAAACTTGAGGAATGGAGTTTTCCTCAGCCTATTTACATAATTTCTCCAGCACCAGTACAACTAAACAAGGAAACAAGAGCATGTTTGCAAATTCTTTCAATTCCCAACATTCCTGCATTCTTCAGCATCCTCTGCAGCTCCCCACTTGCACTGTGAAAGTTGTGTTTCTGCCTGCCTTGGTGGTGCGGTGGGATCTTCTAAGACCAACTGCTGCAGCTCTTTTTCTTTGTCTGGGTCCAAATATGGCTTTATAATAAAGCGTTTCCTACTGGCTGTGCTTGAAAATTGCACGCAAGAACTTTGTGTTGATCATGAGCCCTGAAAACCAATCGTACTATTCTTTACTCATAATGCAAGGTTTTGAATACAGTTCACAGCAGCTTTGTAAATAGTTTAATCTAAAAATAGTCAGTCACCCGTGTCCATCTGTCTCCCTTCCTGCTCTTGGAGTGGGCAATGAGATTATTTCCTAAAGAAAAGTCGTCTGGCAAGTATTTGCGTGGAGGGCAACCACTCAGAAATGTTAGTGTGAATAAAAATAATGTGTCATTACTGAATAAATATGGATGTCCCAGAGGGTAGACATCAAAATGTGTTTGCTTATACTTGACTATTTTATTGTAAGAAGTGTAAAATTTTTATTGATATGTAAAGGCAATTACTGAAATGTAGGAAAGCATGGACTTTTCTTGGGTTATGTTTTCATTTGGGTTTTTTGACAATGGGAAAGGTTTCTCCTGAATATTGCAGTTGGAAGATTTCTTTTACATACGTGTTGTCAAATGTTGCCAGCAACCAGTATGAGCTGGTTTTTTTAATTACGGAGGTCACTGCCAGAGTTGGTAACTCTCTAGGTGCACAGGCACACCTGTGTACATAAATGGAGTTATTTAGTGCAGTATAAGCTATGAAAGTAGATATTTTTTTTCTTTACTGCTTCACAGGGGATGTAACCATTTTGGAAGCCAAACCGCTGGAATGCTGTTTTTTGTTTGGGGCTTTTCAGAGTGTTTAGAAGTCAGTAGCTGAGGTTTATTTTCAGAAGAAATTTGGCATGGGCAGAAGATACTGTAAGCTGCCTGCTTTGCCTAGTTAACTTACCAAAGGTTTTTCTGGAGAGCTAAGGCAAAATCCAGACACCAAGATTTTATTCACAGGTTGTTTTGTTTGTGTGTGCTCCTGCTAACTGCGTGCGACGGTCTAGAGGTCTGATGGAATAAGTGTATTCGTTCAACAGGCTTATTTGTTCAAAGGTCTGTGTTTTGGGCTCCCCTCAGGAGCAGTTCGTGTGATGTGGGTAGCGACAGGATATATGCAAAACCCTGGCTCCTGGGCTGAGTGCTGCTGCTCTGGGCCATGTACAAATTGGGGGGTAATCACGCGGCGCCTTCAACGGAGCAGGCAGCGAGGGCCATGAAGGCCTGTACTTGATAAACGTTGTATTGTGTTAACACCTCTGTTTTCAGAATAATAAACATTAACATTCCCTATTTTCTCTCTCTCTCCTTCTCAGCATCACCCTTCTGCGGCAAGAGGCACCTGAAAGGAAAACTTCTGCATATCAATGCACTGCCAATGGTAAGTGGTATCTTTTTATCTGAGGTGACGTGGTTCCTTCCTGCAGATATACCGTAAGCTGTCTTGTGTAGCAAATAGCATTTTTAGAGTAACTACTTTTTAGTACCCAGGTGGGTTATTTGATTCTTAAAAGAAACATCTAGACCATTATTCTGTTTGATAAGAATATTGAAGTTGTATCTGGATTTTATCCTGTGGAAGGTAGGGCATTACGTTAATTTTGAAACGAGAAGCATGACTTGACAATAACACAGTTCATCCTGTTGGTTTTGCTTCCTCTTTTGGCCAAAAGCGTGTTGGGGGCAGGCCGTAGCCAAGCCGAGTGCTCTATTGCCCCCACTTGGGTGCTCTCTGTAGTGTGTTTCTGTGCTAACAGCTTCTTCTATAACAAACCTACGCTGTGCCAGGTGTATTTTGCTTCAGCACATTTGCCAGAGTAAGCCTAGTGAAGCTAAAATCTTACCTCGTATAGTAAGGGGTTGGCTGATGCGATCTTCGTGTTCCATCTCCGGAATATTACTCAGTGTTACAGGCAGCTGGACATTCGTATTGGAGGCTCTGTTTAGGGTTTACTGACGGTTCCTGGTAGTTGTGCAGATGGAAGACAGAAGTGAAGTCTGAAGAGAGGAACTAGAACTTACGGCTTCACCTCTGATCAAATAATCTTTCTTCAGGCATTCTGGTATCTTGTGTTGTCACAATTGAAGGTGTACAAGAATGTCAGCATTGGCCTAAGAAACAAATGCATAAAGTGCCTGACTTGAGTTTCGTATTTCGAGCAGCACTAGATCATTGTGCTCGGTGCAGAAGTTAATGGGATAGCATTTCCATCCACTAGCTTTGAAAACTCGGTTTGGGATCTGAGCTGGATTCCTCTGGTTAGCACATGGGCATGGATCTAAAGAATACATAGATAAATGAGAGCCTTACTTCTACCTTTGCATCTCCACTTGTCTTTGCCTTGTGAGCAAAATGGCACTCCAAGACTTTGCTTTACTTTGAAATGTAGTAACTGATTCTGTTGACTCCTGAAGACTTCGTGGTGTGAAATGTAATGCAGCAGGTATTTGGCACTAAGGAAAGCAAATACAGCTCTGAAATCAGATCATCTGCACCAAGCGTGTATGTCATTAATAGCCTGCTGTTTAGGCTCAGAGTTAATATATGTAAAGTTTATAATGATTTGGGATGAATTTCAGCTGGTGGAGATGGATTTGTTGAGAGAGAGGATGTCATTTTTACCTGGTCAATCAGCCTGCTGTTTTAACTTTCCCCAGCTGAAATGAGCAGTCTCTCGGCCTTTTCTATTATTGCTAAATTTGCATTGTTGTTGTTGACCCTTTTCCAACAAAGACCTACTCCGATTTCATTTCATTTTGTATTAGTTGAGCATGTTTTTGGTTATGATTTAAAATACAGGTCTGTATTACTGCTGCTCTTAAAACCATGACTCATTCCATATTAACCTAGTCTTTATACTTCATAAAATTTTAAAATACTGAGAGACTGTACTTGAAATGTTACTGCATTTTGTCCTAATTTTCCCCTACGAATTATATTAGAAATTCAGAATTGCACAGTCTCAAGGGCATGCTAGTTGTTACAGTGATCATAAAACATACTCAACTGTTACGTGTGGTGAAGTGAAATAACCCTTTTCGTTAAGGGCTTCTTGTGTGTCGTAAGTTATAATATTTTATTATTCTAGATATTTCTAAACAGTTACTCATCTCGTAATTAACTTTGAACAGTTTGAGTGTAGATTGAGGAGACAAGCTAGACACATCCTTCATCATCCCAAAAGTAATCATAACTTAATCTGGTTAATAGTAAAAAAGACTTTGATAGGTTTTTATTACATTGTTTTTCTTTCTGATGTTTGTGGACAAAGTATGGGCCAGAGGTTGACCTGAAAAAAGCAGTTTGTCCTCTCCCAAACAGGACTTTAACTTATGTTCAATACATATATTTGAATCAGAAATTAATTTCTGTTCCCTTGAGAAATACTAGCATTTTTGATCTGTTTCTTCATCAGTATTGTCAGTTCCATTTCTTAGTACTAAAAAAAAAAAAAAATAGGTAAACCACAGAACTTACACATCCTTTTTTGTTCTTTCTTTTGCTTTTTTATTTTAAAGGTAATTAAAAGATGCTTTTTTTTGCATCCTATATGATATGTTGACTGACAGCTAAATAGAGTAAAATAAGTTACTCCTTAAAAACATACTGTAATTGTTGGAAGTTTTTTTTTAAAAATAAAATATTTATACTGTGATACAGCCTGCTAAAAGAGCACGTGGTTGTTTTTAGTTGCTGTAAGTCCTCCTTCCCATTCTTCCAGTCAGCCGTAATGTTCCCCAGAGTCTCAAAGGAAGGATGCAAAGGCTTAACAGGAAAGGCCTGTGAAGTGAAGGAAAATTATTGTATAATGCTACTTTTTGTAGGATTTTGAAGGTTCATTTAGAGGCTGATAACTGGGTACTTAATCCACAGTCACAGGATTAAAGTATGTCTTGGAAATAAAATTCCAAAGTCCTGGACCTTTGGCCTAAGCAAAAAATCGTGTCATTTTCTGCAAAGGCTTGAGCAAATTAATTTTTTTGTGATGGAACGGGTACCTTACCTGAGAGATTTTTCCATTGTCCGTTGCAAGGCTTCTCTTGCAAGTTTTAGAAGCAGAACTGTTTGCCTGTATGTCTTCAGAAGCAGCCTGCCTGTTTGTGTGTGTGAATCTATATACATCTACTTGTCTAACAAGGAGTGTGCAAAACCCAGGAACTCACAGAAAGCTGGGAAGCATCTGTTTGTGACTATCATACAGCCAGCTTGCTGTGGTGGATTGAGTTTTGCAGGATGTAACCAAAAAGGGCTGTGGAAGAATTAAGCAAGAAAGGTGACATGGTGGCCTTCAGAGGGGCGTCCTGAAAAACGCTGTGCCTGGGTTCTTGACTCCATCTCTTACTGCGTGGTTAGTTCGACAGAGATTGACACTCGGATCGGTTCGAGTCTCCTGCAGAAGAGAATAGAGGATGTTATCACTTGTTACAAGCTGTCACAGGCAAAATCTGAGGCTAGGCAGTGAGCACAAAGTTCCTTCGCCTCCAGAAAGCAGGGTTGTCAACAGCTTACTCCTGCCCTCATAATCTCTTCAGGGGAATACAAAGTAGGTGTTTTAAATCCATTCTTTTCACTGGTGCCTGCTTCTAGGTGATTATGTTCAAACTGTGTTTTGAAGGTGTAAGACACACATTATGTGTTACATCAACTGTTCTTACATGTAAGAGACTTGTTGTAGGAGAAAAGCTCTGTAGGTGCCAAGTTTCTTGGGCCAGGAAATTCCATGGGTGCAACACTTCAATGTGATTACCCAGCGGATTTAGCCCAGAAATGGTGGGAGTGGTTAGAGGAGCTGGGGAGGATGAGTCAGCCACTCCAAATGAAAAGGTGTTCTGTGAAGGAATTGGAAGATGTCTGCAAAAACTTCCCTAAGACTGCAGCTTTGACACCCTTTGCGGTGCCTTCTATAGTGTCATCCTGTGACCTTACCGCTCCTTAGAAGACAGCTGAAGGAAATGTGTGAAGGAAATGTGAATGTAACTCTTAGCCTGTGGTTCCACAGCTGCCAAGCCCATGTCAATGCTGATCTAACTGCCAGGTTAATCTTCTGCCAGTCCATTACATTAAAATGGTTCCATGCAGAGCAATACAAGCAAGGGAGAGGGTAGGAGCCTGCACCTGGAACCGGAGGAGTTGGGTTTGGTGTGGAAGCCCTGCCTCTGCCAGGGCCCGCCAAGGACGGCGAGAGGTCCGTACTGCTAGCTCCAGAGTTTGCACCGGAATTGCAAAATAGGCTTTGTTTCAACAGGAGCTAAATATCATCTCACAGCTATAAGGACACATGAAAGAATATCTGCGAGTGGGCAGACCTTTGAAAGATGGTAAAGCTGAAGGTTTGTTTTTATTACACTGAGAACAGGGACTCTGCTTTCAAGAGTTCATCAGACTCGA
>NW_010405660.1:5690-7020 GCF_000710305.1 Buceros rhinoceros silvestris | reverse complement strand
GGCCAAAATGCACCGTGGAGACCAAACCCCACCATCTGGGGGGGACAAGCCACCAGACCAGCACCAGCCCGGAGGAGGGAACAGCCCCGACTCACCGATGATGGCGTGGACGCGGACGGAGAGCTGCGTGCGCAGGATGAGGGTTGGCCGTCTCCCCTTCCTAGGGTGGGGGGAACACCACGTAAGAACCTGAGTGGGACCACTCCAGCCCCTCACCCATGGCCCCGGGTGCTCACATGCACACGGAGTCCCCGTGACCCATTGCTGGAGGACTCGGGCACCCTGCGTGCCTCACCTGACCTCCTCGTAGAAACCTTCCAGATCATCTTTCTGCTCCAGCAGGGACAAGTCGAGGTCCAGGTAGTGTCCGGAGGGCGAGACCTGCAGCGTGCAGTCCTCCAGCTGGGGAAGCAGACAGCTCAGCTGAGCCCCCCTGCCCACCATCGCCATCCCAGCACCCTCGGTCACGCTCGTACCTGCGCTGAACCCACCAGGCGGCCGCAGCCCGGAGCAGGGAGGCAGGTGCCACCCTGGCCTCGAGCACCGGCCACACGGGGAGACGCCCTGGCAACCCCACCCCTGCGCGGTGGCAGGTGGAGGGAGAAACACGGAGCCCCAGGCTGGGAAAAGGCAGAGCGAGGGCGGTCCTGCTGCCGGCAGGAGTCACAGCAAGAGGCTGATCCACTCCCCGGGGCTCCCCTTAGTCAGGCAGGGCGTAACCAGGGCAGGATCTGTCTCCTCCCAGGACTGGTGCCTTCAGCTGAATAGGTGAATCCGTCCCTGCCTGCAGGGACTGGGTCTGTGGGATCTGCCAAGGCACCCAGCCAGGGCCACCCCAAACCACGGCAGATCCCACAGGGATGTCTCCCGGCTGACACAGCCTCTGGCTCAGCCCGCAGCCACGTGGCACCTTCCAGCACGACGGGGAAAAGCACAGCCTGAGGCAGGGCTGGGGCGAGGACGTCTCCCCATCTGCCCCAAAAGTCCAGGTACAGCACCCGCGGTGCACCCTAGCCAGGGGCCATGGCACCCACCAAGCCCCTGAGCAACCTGGGACCCAGCAGCACCCCATGGCACCCAGGCAGGTCTCCTGGCTGAGCTGCTGGTGGGACAGGGCAGTTTGTCCTCAAGGCATGGGTAGGGGCAGAGGGAGGGCAGTGCCCGCCAGCACCCCAGCATGTCTGCAGTCCCCCGCCTCAGCTCCCCCCACCTCCAAGGAACTGATGCTCCTTCCCAGTTCTGCACTGGGGAGCTGAGGACTGGGGATAAACCCCCATTATTCGGTTTGATATAAAACCCTGCCCTGGGCACCCTCAGGCAGGCTGGTGAC
>NW_010405660.1:5180-5559 GCF_000710305.1 Buceros rhinoceros silvestris | reverse complement strand
TGGACACGGCTCCTACATCTCGCCACGGCGCTTTCCAAGACAGCCTTGACTCCTCGAGTCACGAGATGGTGCAAGAGCTCGCACGAGTGACTTCACTGCGAGCTGGACACGGCTCCTACATCTCGCCACGGCGCTTTCCAAGACAGCCTTGACTCCTCGAGTCACGAGATGGTGCAAGAGCTCGCACGAGTGACTTCACTGCGAGCATGACGTTAAAACCAGAGGGCACAGAAAAAACGCCACGTTCATGAATTAATTAATGGCCCTGACTAAGCCTCGGGATAACAGGCAATTTGGCAGGGCACCGCCGTTGGCTCAGACGTAGTTGTTATGTTTTAGTGTCCTGCTGCACCTCCCGCGGTTGCTGGCCACGCCCGCC
>NW_010405660.1:3954-4645 GCF_000710305.1 Buceros rhinoceros silvestris | reverse complement strand
CATCCCCCAGGCATCCCTCTGGGCATCCCCTCAGACAATTCAGCATCCACCCAGGCATCCTGGCATCCCCCTGGGCACTCAAACACAGTAAAGAGCAACCGACAGCTCCAGCTTTGCCTTCTCTGGGTTGTCAGAGGCCCGGCAAGCCAGAGTTAACATCCCCAGCTCCTGCTGGGGCGGGTGACATGTCCCAGCTGGACAAACCCCTGGGACGTGACCCTGCGTGTTTCCCGTGTGAGCTTGGCAGTGCTCCCCACGAGGGATGCTCTGAGCACTGGGCCTGGGTTTGGCTGCAACCCCCTTGGCGAGCACCAGCCCCCCTGGGATGGAGACAGACCATCCCAGGCTCGTGCTGCCCTGCCAAAAATCCCGGGGTGGCACTTCTGCACCAGGGATCACCGACTGCCCCAGCGCTGGGGTTACTCTGGTTGTTCGGATGAGGGTTTACACCACGCAGGGGCTGAGCCGGGGCCTCGGGGCTGCGCTGCTGGGGACGGCACGTTGCGGTCACGGGGTGCTGACAGCTCCCGACGCAGGGCGGCTGTGACCCATCCGCCTCCTGCCTGTAAAATCATTGTAAAATGAACCGGGCTTCGAGAGTCGCAGGCGAAGCGGAGCTGGGAGAGGACAGCATCCCACGCTCACACCTCCTGGCTCCTGGGAGCTCCAGCTGTCCCGCGGCAGCACTGAC
>NW_010405660.1:1771-3153 GCF_000710305.1 Buceros rhinoceros silvestris | reverse complement strand
AACCCCATGCCCCTGGTGGTGAAAAAGGCCCCGCAAAGCCTCTGCCCACTCTGCTAAAGCACGTGGGTATCGATGGTTTATCATCCAGCAAGGAGCAACCTCAGCCGGCAACCAAGCGTGTTCACCGCGATTCGTTGCAGGGCTAAGAAGGGTGTTTACGACCAGGGCGCTCGGTCGCTGCCTGCGCTCCTACCTGATGGATGGCAGCAAGTGGATGGAGCGCTGCCATTGCCTTATCATGGGGGAGGACAAAAAACCACCCAGGGCAGGAGGGGTCTCTGGAGGTCACCCGGAGCTGGCCCAGAACCGCACGCTCGCTCGTGTGTCCCTCTCGAAGCTCCTCCAGCCAGGCTTGTTGCTCATTAACAATCTCTCGATTCTCAGCAGCAGAGGGAAGACCCCTCGGGAGGGGTCTCGGAGAGCAGCCAGTGTCCCCAGTCCTTCTGCGCTAGGACCCACGCGAGGACCATGCTGAGAGCCAGGGAACGCCGGAGTCGGGCACCGACTCGGCTCTGAGCAGGCGGCAGAGTTTCAAGGTGGTTAAGTCGGAGGGACGGTGGCACTGCCAACAACGCCGTCCCACCGCTTTCACGCCTGTCAGGGGCAAAGCCCCTCGGCAAAGCCCCCCTGGAGCTGGGTGCCCCCAAGTAGGGCTGGTGGGACGGGGCTCATGAGCTTCACGCGTGCCCCAAGGTCGCCCCAGCAGCCCTCCTCTGTCGAGCCCAAGGGTTCCCAGCGAGCCTGTGGCACCGAGGCCGGCGAGCTGTTTGCTCTTCCCCGGGTTTCCGGGGGGAGGAAGGGGAAAGCAAAGCTCCAGCCGGTGAGTTTTGCAATTGTTTGGAAAAACCTTTACTCTCAGAGGTGTGGGGGCAAGGGAGTGCAGCAGCCTTTGGGGACCGAAGGGACAGCCAAAACAAATCTGCCCTGTCAAACCTGCCTGTGGAGGTTCAGAAAAACCCCCACGCCCGGCGGGAGCATCACCCAAGGGTACTAGAAAAATGCTGGAAAGCAGGAGGAGATAGTATCAGCCTGGAGCCGAACAATGCGGCGGCAGCGGCAAACAAAGCGGGACGGTGTTTTCAAGCACAAACACACTTTCCGGAGAGCATGAAAAAGTCATCAGCGGCAGGTCGCGCTCGGGGAGAGGAAGGGCCGAGGGGGTCACAGGGCAGAACAGGCTGTTCGAGGCAGCACAAGGTATCTCCTGCTCATCAACTCTAGGCCAACCCCAGCTCCGGGAGCAGCTTTGCTGTGCCCAGGGAGGGCAGGACCCGGCTGGTCCCCCACGGCAGCTCATCCTCTGGGTGCCTGTGGTTCGGTCCACCAGTGATGATGTGGGGACCCCCAGCTCCCTCCCAGCTGCCGCATCCTCCTCCTGGTGC
>NW_010405660.1:1014-1494 GCF_000710305.1 Buceros rhinoceros silvestris | reverse complement strand
GTGTCAGGGTAACGACATCTGCGGGACTCCGGGGTGCCAGCTCCTAATTTGGACTGAACCGGCTGGTTCAGGAGAACGACCTCACTCGGCAAGGTTTAGATCCTTCCTCCTGAGGAAGACTTCGACTCATGCAAACCCCAGCTTGTCAGACCAGGACATGACGCAGCCCAGGCTGGGTCAGGAAGCCCCATGTAATAAAGGCAGCGAGGTTTATATAGATTATAAACCAAGAACCTGGCTTGTAAAGCCACAGCAGAGTCCCAGCCACTTGCCTGTCGTTCTGCCCAGAGTCACGGGGTGATGCAGGGAAAAACCATCCAGAGCTTTGCTTCGGCAGAGAACAGAGCCTGAAATCCCGGATCAGCACCACTCTGCCTGGCCCAGGACCTCCTTGCAGTGCTCCTGTCCTCAGCAGCGATGCGTCCAGCTCCCCCCGCCGTGCCACCACGGCAGCACCCTGGGCTGGCCATCCCCTTAACA
>NW_010405660.1:593-884 GCF_000710305.1 Buceros rhinoceros silvestris | reverse complement strand
CCCCCGGGCTGGCGATCCCGTTACAGCCAGCTCCTGCCCGGGGAGGAGAGCACACGCCTGAAATTTGAGTTTGCCTCATTCGTCATGTCTCGGGGCTGTTTGTTCCCAAACAAACTCCATTTAGTCACCGCCTAAAAATCCCGTGACGGCGACAACATGGGACACTGCAGCTTTGCTCCAAGAAAAATGAAAAGGGGGATAAAAGAGATGGTTTTTTTGACGCAGGCAAAGGTCTCACAGCTACGCCCTCAGACCTGGCAGGCCCAGGAGCTCGGGGGCCGGCACAGCACG
>NW_010405660.1:0-398 GCF_000710305.1 Buceros rhinoceros silvestris | reverse complement strand
GTCCCCCCTCTCCTTGCAGGGTTCCCTGCCTGCCTCGCCTGCACTCCTGCGGCGCTGCAAGACAGAGATGCTCAGCCACTGCCAAAGCTCTGCTGGCTCCCGCATTTGTACGGTGGAAAACAAGCCTGTCTCCATCCCGTACATGATGCTCTGAAAGCATCCCGCCAACAGAAGACCCCCAGGAGGGAGGGTCTCCCGTCTCCTCGCTCCTCAGCCCGTCTTCCCCAGCCTGGATCAAGCCTGGGGACACAAGCGTGACACAGTGCCTCACTCCATCTCCGGCCTCCTGCCTTCCTCCCGGGCGGAAGAAATTGCTCAGCACGAACTTCCACGCCCGGACTGGAGGGGCGAGGGGCTGGTGCCCCCCTGGCTCCACGTCCCCTCCCCGAGGCCCACGT
>NW_010405659.1:0-2319 GCF_000710305.1 Buceros rhinoceros silvestris | reverse complement strand
GCTCCTGCGGGGCTGGCTGGGGACTCCCGCTGCATTGAGGGGTTTAAGGGCATTGGCCCATAATACCCCAGGGGGAGGCGAGGCAAAAGGCTTCGATAACTTCCATGGTGCAAAGCCCCATCAGTGGGCGTGGGGCAGGCTGGCAGCATCCTCCTCTCCCCTCTCCCTTCTCCTCTCTCTCCCCTCTCTTTGCCCTCTCCCCTCTCCCTTCTCCCTTCCCTCCCCTCTCCTCTCTCCACTCTCTCCCCTCTCCCCTGTCCTCTCTCTCCCCTCTCCTCCTGTGCTGCATTTTGGGACGGTGGAGCCCAAATGGTGTTTGTGTTTGCACCAGCGATCAATCTCTGAGCAGGGGAGGGAACTCCGGTTATTCCTGTTATGAATCAGTCTCATAACTCCGCGCACACACATTTCCAAAGCCCTGTTGAACTATTAATCCTGCCGGCTCCCCGGGGCTTCCAGAAAGAGAAAGTAGTCTCTTTCTGAAGGATATCAGGGAGTGATGCTGTTGTTAATCTGAAAAAGGAAAAAAAAAAAAAAAAAAAAAGAAGGCAACTGCTTAGCTCTGGTTTTGCTGCTGCTGAGAGGACAGATTTGCCTGCTGGCAGCTATCTGCCATTAATCCGTCTCCCCGGGGCAGGGAGTATGGAGGGGTAAATGTCACCTTGTGTCATGAGAGCTGTGATCGTCAGCCAAGGCAGCCAGCTCTGTCTTGGAGATGGCTCCTGGTCCCCACATCACTCCGACGGACCATGTGGCCTCATAATTGATATTCAAGTGTGGGTTATGGATTTAGGATCAGCCTGACTGTGCTGGAGAAGACACAGGATGCTGAGCCCAGATGGATGTGTGGCCCGGGATGGGGGCCCGGGGGGAGCTGACACGCTCTTTTCAGTCACGGCAGAAGGTGGGATGGAGGAGCCTTCTCCAGGAGCCGATAACCTTGCAAAGGGCGAGAAGCTCCTCCAAACTCCTCCGTCCCCGCGCACAGGCGGCTTGGCCAGGTCCCCTCCTGGCTGCGCGCGAGGGAGATTTGTGGCGGGGGACACACAGGCTGCAGCCTCTGTGAGCAGAGAGGCTGAAAACAGAGCAGGGAAAGCGAGCAGCCGAATGGGATAAGAGGAGGCTGATGGAACAGGCTCCACAGGGAGGAAGGAGTTGGAAATTCCCCTCTGGGTCAGGTGAATTTGGCAGGAGGGACCACGGGCTGTGCGTGTGACAGTGCTGGAGGAGAGGGGCTTGGGCACGTTGGGCGAAGGGGGCTGCTTCACCCCTGTGACCCACCGTGCTTGGTGCCTGCAAACCTGCCATGGAGCCGAGCAGGTGAGCTCCTGGTGAGCTCCCGGTGAACTCCCGGTGAGCTCCTGGTGAACTCCCCGTGAGCTCCCAGCTTCCCCAGTGCCCCATACCCATGGCGAGCATGTTCCCCCTCACAGTCTGTGCTGATGGCCATCCTTCTTCCCGTCAGGTAGTGCCAGGAGAGGAACTTTGCTTGGTTTGAACATTTCAGAGTGTGGGAACATCTTCCAGGCTGCAAATATCCCCTTCCCAGCCCCTAAGCTGCCCCGAACGCCCATGCTGCTGCTGCAGGCAGCGGGCACATGCCCTGGCACTTGCGGGGATGGGAGGGAGCAAGCTGGAGCTAGACCCGCTCCTGCCCCGCCGGTAGCCTGCAAGGAGGAGAGGCACCTGATCTTCTGTTTGTGGCTCTGGAGGATCCCTCATTTGTGGAGGATCTCTCCTTCGTGGAGCGGCCGGAGGAGGAAGCAGTGGGAAGGCGTCTCCCTGGGGCTGCTCCGAGGGCTCCTGGCCCAGGGATACACCTGCAGTCCCAGTGCCGCTGTCTCCCGTCTTCCAGCCCGTGAGCGCTCCCAGAGCTCTGGGCGCAGGCAGTGGGTAGAGTCCGGCCTGGCAGTACTAGCACTGCTCAAGAAACACGAGCATTTTAATATTGTTTTATTTTTATTTTCCATTTTTGACATTGTTCCTCAACCCCTCTATCGCGCTCCTTGTTAAGCTGTTAAATCTCTCCATTTATTTAGCACGAGCATTGCTGAGAGCTCATTTTTATCTTGGTGAAAACCAGACTTGCTCATGGGCACATAATGAAATTGTATAAATATACCCTTAGCTGGGAATCTAATTTATTTTTCCTGTTCATTATGGGGTAGAAGGCCATTATGAGATGTATAACTTTTTTTTTCCCAGTGCTGGAATTGAAAGGCTGGTGCGGGCTCTTTTTATACTGATGATTCCGTCCTGATTCAATTTAAAGCTGGTTAGAGCTCAAATACTGTAGCATAATTGACAAAGATCGGTGTG
>NW_010405658.1:0-5430 GCF_000710305.1 Buceros rhinoceros silvestris | reverse complement strand
TTCCTCCATGTTGAACCCAGGACAGATACAAAGGCGGATGCAGACCTCTCTGTCTGTAGCTATCTACACACAGGCACAGGTGCTTACGGCATCTCTTAGTTATGCTCTCACTCACATCACTGCTGGAGTTCACATTTACCTTCAAACTAGCTTAGAAACAATATTAGCCTATTTAAACCATATTTTCTTAACAATAATAGCAATACCAGATTGGAATCCTTCCTCCTTTACAGGTGTGTGTCCTCTTCCTCAGTAGATCTTTTTTCTTTTTTTCGACCCATTTGGAACAAACGGAAGAAAGTAGAAAGGCCTTTCTCTGATATAATCCTTTTATTGTAACATAAATGAGTGTTTTAAAACCAGAAGATTTTAATTCATTCCTTGATGTATTAAATAAGAGACTTTTTTAATGTATTACTTCCTACTGCATAGTAAGAAGCTGATTTCTCTTTGGAAATCCCATCTTGTTTAATTCAGAAATACCAATCTCTTGCTTTTCTAATTGTCTAAAATCAGCACCTTGACCATTCTATAAAAGTCTCAGAATCAATTTGATGAATGAAATTAAACATTTTGTTCTCTGATTTCAAGAAACTGTCATTATATTTCGCATAAGCTTTATCACACACACCGAATGTAGCTGCAATTGTTGAATAATAAAAGGCAGGGCACTGATCCAGATAAGGAGAAGCCAGGACAGAGCAAACTGGAATCACTTTGCCTCAATTGGCAAGAGTCAACACAAAAGAGGGCCGCAGTTAGTAGATCAATTAGAACAAAGCGCATAATCATGTTTTTTGCGAGGGGTTAATTTACACCATATACCAATTAAGTCAAGTGCAATATATAAGTTATGAACAATCCCATAGGAGTGGGTGTTATATTTGAACGGAAAATGATTTAACTGAAGCCAAAATTATAATCAAATTCAATATTTGAATTTCCAGCACTGTAAATTCTTTTCCATCACAATGCTGGAAGCAGTCAATGCTGCAAGTGATTTTCTATTACCATTTACACTATTAATCTCACATACATTAACCAAACTCTTGTTTATATTTTTTGTCAGTGGTTAATGCTACTACAAATCAATGATCTTTTGAGTCAGTCTTGGGAAGTCCAGTTTCATCAGATATTTTTCAATCTAATGAACCCTTGAAACCAAGCCTGCGGTAATCCCTTTTTTCTCCCACCATTTTTTGTCATCACTTCATAAAAATTCAGCAGCGTCCTAGGGAATGATGCTTATGGGAACAGCATTAGCACAGGCATTAGTTTTTCAGGGTACCATCTCCAGCTCTTCCACTGCCTTAAGCACTTCTAGCTCAGAATTACTTTTTTGAGCTGCAGAAAATCCTAAATCGGTTCTGCACATTTCTGCTTTCCACCGCAAGTCTGTGATTTCTCATGATGAGGCACTTGCTACCATCTAGTCTGTTTCCCTGGGTAATTTTTTGACACATTTTTTGTTTCTTGGCTGCTATGATAGCCCTTCTTTCTCCTGCCTCCCTCCTCCTGTCCTGTTTCTGGTGCATTGCCCCTGTGGATGGAGGGGCCACCAGTGCATATTCAGTCTTCAGTGACAGCCGACCCCACTGAGCTGCTCCAAAGCCCTTGCAGGACACGTTGTTCGAGCTCCCTTAAAAACAAAGCCCCTGTGGCTAGCAGCCAGCTCACTGGTCTGGACATCTTCTATTTGGAAGGAGGGTCACCCCAGTTAACCATGTTTATTGTTACCCATCTTCTAAGACGGCCTGGCTTTCCAGCCCTGCAAGGAATGCGATGCCACCGAAGTGACACTCACCAGACGAAGGGGAGGGCTGCACGAGAGCATTGGCAAAGTTACACTGCTACTGACATTCGGGCCAGGGTATCATTTCTCTTCATTCTCGTGGTTGTATTTGCAGACAGGAATGACGTACAGGCCTGAGACACGGTCCGGAGTCAGACTAGATCATGGCAGCTTCTGTGGCAGCATTAATTAATTAATTAGCCAAACTGTGCCAAACCAGTGAAATACCCCGCTCCACTGCTCAGGCTCCACTGCACAGCTCAAGAGAACTCCCAAACCCTGCCTCCGTAAGCCAACGAGGCCGTGCAGCTGGGTAGTGCTTAGCAGTGCGTGGTGTTGCCGGTGCTGAACCAGCAGAGGTGCGTTGCCACGATCCGGTGTTCTCCTGGCAAAATAGTTATTAACCCAAACTGAGTTACAGCAGTTATAGAAATGTGAACACATTCACACTCAGTGATCACAGAAAATAAAAACCTTTTTTAAACAAATAAATGCTAAACACTTTCTAAATGAGCCTAGAAATGTAATTGTGAGAAAAACAAGCAGTCAAAAAGAGAGGACAAAGCCTGAACGTACATTGGGTTCTGTTTCTCAACTTTCTTGGATCAAGAGGTCTCCTTGCCTTTTCAAAACAAGAAGAAAATATCTGGACTACCTTAAGACCTGTGTACTGTCAGCTGTAAATGAGCAAGGGATAAACAAAAACTCCGTAGACCAGCAAATAAAATGTTTTGGATTTTCAAAACTGGTAAGGTTATTGCCATAACTATGAAAATCTTACATAAAATTTTAATTTAAAGAAAAACAAATGTGACCTCACTTTGCAATCTCCCCACCAGCCTGCAGGCAGAGTAAAACTGTGTGAGGAGTAAAAGCGTCCTACCCTGAGTGTATTCTGAACTCCGCAGGACAGACTGCAGCTAGATAACCCTGCTGCCCAGCGGACTGAACCGTGCTGGCTCAGCAGGTCCTGCTGCGCCCATCGTCCACTGCAAGCATCTCGGGCAGGAGACTCCTTTTCGTTCCATGGCTGCTCAACGCACACAGAGCAGGCCCTGGCTCACCTCTTCTTCCTCAGGGCGTGTTGCTTTCAAATAAGTACATCCTCAAAAGTGGTTGAAACCTCAGATAAGTGATGCCTGGGACCTCTCAGATTCTGGGAGACTTAATCCCTGCATTGGCAGAATCAGCCTGGACCGGGACTCTCCTTTGCTTTTCACATGGAACTTGCCCACAAAAGGGGGCATAAATGATGCATTCTGGAGTTTGTAATTGCGTCTGTCCCTGAGCATGTTGCTAAGTTGCTCCTGTCAGTCCTCTGGACATTCTCACAGGCAGCATTAGGCTACCTACAGATGTGCGTGTATTCATCCTAATACAAGGTATAAATAAATTACCTGCAAGCTGTCCACGAGGTACCATGCTAAGAACAATGTTGTCACCTCCTTGGTACCAGGTTCCATACTCTGATGGTTACATTTATTCTCACACAGGTCGTGACAGCAAATGCTCTTTTCACTGAGTCTGGCCCTGCAGGCTCCACAGCATGAATTGTTCATCTGGCAGACAAGCATTACTCTTTTCAAAGATCAAGTAAGGTCAGAGAACAGAAACTGCAACAGAAACTGTCCAGGCTATGACTATAAGTAGTTGCAATTCAGCTACGCCAAGAGAGAGGGGCTAACCTGCTGTGGGACAATGCTTCACAAGGTGAGCAGAGCTGGCTAGATGTCCTTCACTGAAAGTGGCCTGGTAACTTCCCAGCTATGACTGTGAAATGAGATAATCATCTCTTCCATGAGCACTCACCAGGTAACTAGCTACCCAGCAAGCTGGGGACATGCAGTACCTCAAAAAAAGAAAAAAAGGTAGAGAAAAAGTAGGATATAATGGTAGGACAAAATGAATATTAAGCAGCATCTCAGCATCTCCATGCTTCAGCCTTGGCTGAGGAGTCAAACACCCTTTGCAGTTAGCTTTGTGCTTCACAGGTATGGCTGCTAAGCAGGTTAAAAAAAATAATCTCTCTTCTGTTGCTCCTCTCCCTTCACAGCCCTCAACCTCCACTTCTTAATGGGAGGGGGAACATGTAGGCATAATATTCTTTCCCTGCCAGTCTACACGGTAAGTAACACCAGGGTTCAGGTGCCGGGGATGAGAGCGCTAGGCTGAGAGCGCAGCATGCAACGGGGAGTCTCCTGGCAAAGGAGAGAAGAAACCATTAACAATGGAAAACACATTGTCACTTGTTCCTTACCCCCAGCCCTCAGTATGACTGTTCCGCTCTTCTCTTCCTAGAGGGAATCCTGGATGATTTCTCCTGGCTTGCAGGTAGATTCAGGAAAGGAAAGGGAGCAAAAAATACATAGTGAAAGGAAGAATGTGTCAATTCAGAGCTTCAGCATCAGTGAAGCTGAAGAATTACTGGAGACAGCAATGAAGCTCAGTCAGACTCACACATACAGGAGGGGTGACAGCCAGTTACAATGTGTTTTTACTGCTTTTTCTGTACTTCCAGATGGGACAGTAATACTGAGCTGGATGAGAAAAGTCTGTCTGAACAAGGCAGGCAGAGCTCAGCAGTCTTCGAAGCCAACAGAAAAGCTGAAAGGTGTTCTTCCCACCAGCAAGAGATTTCCCACACCCTCACCACCTGCTCTGTTTCTGGGAAGAAGTGGCTGAGTTGCTAAAAGCATGAATTCTGTCATTAAAATCAACCGTTCTACTGGAGTAATGAAGGGTAGTAAATGCTTCAAGTTGTTCTAAAAAAGGCATATGGAGTGATCTGAGAATTACAGAATCACGGAATCATTTCATTGGAAGAGACTTTTTAAGATCATTGAGTCCAAGCGTTCACCCTGTACTACCAGGGTCCCTAAATCATGTCCCTCAGCACCACATGTACACGTCTTTTAAACACTTCCAGGGATGGGGACTCCACCACTTCCCTGGACAGCGTCTTCCAATGCTTGACCACCCTCTCTGTAAAGAAATTCTTCCTAATATCCAAACTAAATCTCCCCTGGCACAACCTGGGGGCATTTTCTCTCATCCTATCACTTGCTACATGAAAGAAGAGACCAAGCTCAAAGAGGGGGCCTCCACCACTCCCCTGGACAGCGTCTTCCAATGCTTGACCACCCTCTCTGTAAAGAAATTCTTCCTAATATCCAAACTAAATCTCCCCTGGCACAACCTGGGGGCATTTTCTCTCATCCTATCACTTGCTACATGAAAGAAGAGACCAAGCTCAAACTCACTACAACCTCCTTTCATGTGGTTGTGGAGAGCAATAAAGTCTTCCCTCTTTTTCACCAGACTAAACAACCTCAGTTCCATCAGACACCCCTCATAGGACATGTTCTCTAGATCCTTCACCAGCTTCATTGTTCTTCTCTGGTCACCCTCCAGCACTTCAATGTCCTTCCTGAAGTGAGGTGCCCAAAACGGGACACAGTGCTCAAGGTGTGGCCTCACCAGTGCTGAGTACAGCGGGACAATCACTGCCCTGCTCCTGCTGGCCACGCTGATACAAGCCAGGATGGTGTTGGCCTTCTTGGCCACCTCTTGGCCTTATTGAACCTCATACCATTGGCCTTGGCCCCAAGGATCCAGCCTGTCCATATCTCTCTGTAGAG
>NW_010405657.1:10765-11025 GCF_000710305.1 Buceros rhinoceros silvestris | reverse complement strand
GAGCCAGGGGGTGCCAGGGGCTGTGGGCTCCCTCCTGCCTTGTAATTCTGACCAGGTGGCAGCACCAACGCAGGGGACGGGGCTGCCGGGTGCTCTGGGGATGCTCTGGGTTGTAAGAGGGGCCGGAGCAAGGCTGGGTGAGGAGCTGGGAGATGATGAATATCGTGTTGCCGGATTTTGGCGGGGGAGGAGGGAGACCTGGCAGCTCAGCGGGAAGTCCCCGGCCTTGCCCCACATCCTGGCCATTTCCCTTGCAACAC
>NW_010405657.1:10264-10485 GCF_000710305.1 Buceros rhinoceros silvestris | reverse complement strand
CACCTCTTGCTGCGTTGAGCCAGGACATCCCCAGGGCGGGGGGAGAAGGGGGCAGGTGGCCCCGGAGCCGTGACCCCGCATCCCCCCCTACCTGATGATGACGCACTGGTTCTCGCTGTCGATCAGCATGTTGCGGTACATATTGTCAGTCAGGGCGTAGATATGGGGGGGATTTTCATACTGAGCCTAAAGAGGGGCCAAGGACAGCAGCGCTGAGCACG
>NW_010405657.1:9483-10061 GCF_000710305.1 Buceros rhinoceros silvestris | reverse complement strand
TGCAGCAGCGATGGGGAATTAACTCTCTGGCCACAGTCATGAGCTCATCATCAGCATGTCAGATGTTTTCTCGCCTCTCCCCTCCTCCTCGGGAAGCTCAGTGTGACAGAACTAATCACCCGGGCTGGATTTTACCATGTTTGGGTGCCTCTGGGGTGTATTTATGAGCTGAATTGCCCCGGAATGGGGATTTGCTCCGCAGTCTCCTTCCTGCCTGCCTGCTAATGTGTCTGGGAGCACTGACCCCGCAGCACCCAAAGGGCTAGGGAGGATGGGGGTGCTCGTGGGACATCCCCCCCAAGTGTTTTGCCCCCGAAAGAGCCCTCGTCGGACCCCGCCAGGTGTCACCGAGCAGCCTCACCGCCCCCTGGTACAGCTCGATCTCCCGGTCGGTGAAGTACGGCATCTGCTTGAAGGGGTTGACGGAGATGAGCACGGGCCCGATGTAGGTCTGAGCGGCAGGTTAAGGGCTGGGCGTCCTTCCCCATGTCCCCCCCTTCCCACTGCCCCTTCCAGCCCCAGAGCCCGCATCAGGGAGAGCAACGGCAGGAGGGTGGGTTGGGGAGGCCCTGACTCAT
>NW_010405657.1:8505-9334 GCF_000710305.1 Buceros rhinoceros silvestris | reverse complement strand
GCTGGCATCCCTGCGGTGCCAGTGGGATTGCTCCGAGCCCTCCATGTCCTGGTTTTGGCCCACCTGACAGCAGGGAGGGGAAAAGCAGCCGAAGAGCAGCAAGAGAAGAGCTTTTCTGGGAAATGCAGAAGCGCTGCACGGCCAGACAGGGGCCCTGTGAGCAACAGCGCAGAAAAAAGGAAGAAAGAGGCTGCGTGGGGTATTTTTTTCCTCTGAAAAGAAAAAAGCCAACCCCAAAGCCAACCCCTAAACACACTTAAAGCTCCAGGGCTGCTGAAAGAGCAAGGAGAATGGCTGCGTCACCGCTGGCCCGGGGCAGAGCATCGCCTTGTAAGGACAGAGCAACATCTTCAGGGAAACCACAAGCTCTCGAGCAAGTGACTCGGCCCCGTGCTCAGCCCCGCTGCCAGCCGAGCCTGCGCTGTGGCTGCTCTGCTCGGCACAGCCTTCGTCCTCTTTCCCACCAGAGCCCCAACAGCGGTGGGGAGCGAGGGGCGGCACCTCCTCCTCCGGTCTGCAGGGATGCTCCTGCTCCATCCAGGGTTCGCTGTGGGTGCTGTGGGCTTTGGGGTGGAGAGGGATATGGGCGGTGTGGGTGACAGCAACAGGGGACAATGACCTCTACTGGCACCGGGGTCTGGTCCCCTTGGCACAAGGGACATACAGGAGCAGTGGGACAGAGCAGATGAGGGGCTTTGCTCAGTGCGCTTTGCCTGGGGCTTTGAGACCAAGAAGGAAGGACCTGCGTGGGTCCCGGGGCACGGCAGGTCATGGCTGCAGTGTCGGTCTGGTGTGACTCAGCTCAGGAATGGCACCATTCTCCCAGTGG
>NW_010405657.1:7958-8252 GCF_000710305.1 Buceros rhinoceros silvestris | reverse complement strand
CCTGCCTCGGCAAGGATACGAAGATGTAATCATCCATAAAACGCTTCTTGAGGTTCTCCACGATGGCCTCCTCGGAGATCTTGGAGAGCAGCACCATGTCGTCCACGCCGCTCTGCTTGACATTGTGGCTCTGCCAGTGGAAACGCTCCTTGCTGCCCTGTGAGGAGAGACCACGACGACTGCGCTGGGGCCACCACCCACGGCGGGGGCGTGTGGATCTGACCCCGGCTCCCCCTGAGCTGCTGGAAGATAATAACTGGTCCCCACTGCAGCCGACACTCCAAACCCGGCACC
>NW_010405657.1:7355-7768 GCF_000710305.1 Buceros rhinoceros silvestris | reverse complement strand
CCGGCACCTTTGGGTGGTGTGAAGTGGGGCGTTCCAGCTGCGCTGGGAGCTGCACTTGCCCATCGCTCTGGCCGGATCCTGCCTCGCCCCAGCTCTGGCAGCCCGGAGAGGCACAGCCTGTGGGTGTGTTCGTACCCTCACCCCCGCTCAAAGGGTTAACGAACCAACGTGCTGCGCAGACTCTGCTTATGAGTCAAAGGGGCGGCAAAAATGACCAGGGGAAGGGCACAAACTGCAGCTGGTGGGGGCGTCCCAGCACCGCGCACCTGCTGACCCCCCACGTCCCCTTGGCACCCAGGCAGAGCTGTGGCTGGCCCCCCTCACCCTGCTCTCCCTGCCCCGGGAGGTGCCAGCACCCACTTCCCAGCCCCGCCGCCCGGTTCGCCGGTTCTGTCCTCAGGGGCTGTGGGGTA
>NW_010405657.1:5608-7181 GCF_000710305.1 Buceros rhinoceros silvestris | reverse complement strand
GATGGTGCCTCTGCGGGGCGCAGCGCAGCCCTGGGGCGGGAGCGGCGGGTAAAAGAACACCCTTGTCCTCACTGCAGAGGAGACTTGCTGAAGGCAGCCACGGTGCCCACGCGGCTCCCCGTGAGGGGTTGACCTGCCGGTAGCTCCTCCGTGACCATCCCACAGCCCCTGCAGTTCCGCTTTCAGCTCAGCGCTCCTGCACCGATTTCACTTCTCCCTTAGTCGCCCCTGGCCTCATACTCATTCCATTTCCCTTTTCTTCTCTTCCCCTTTTGCTTCGTTTTCCTGCTGCTCTCAAGATCTCAGGCCTCCGATGCCTTCAGACCCTCCCGTCTGCCCCTGGTCTTCACAGACCCCCGGACCCACCCTCGGCTGTGGGATGAGGGACCATTCGGGACTGCAGAGGAGCCTGGCCCCGTCGTGCTGCTGCCCCCAGCCCCCTCCCTCCCCACTGGGCTGCCGGGCTTTGCAACCCGAAACACCACCTGCCTCCCCCGGACCCTCTTATCCTAATAAGAGCCTGGAAGAGCTGCCCAGTGGGCTCAGTCATCTGCTCCAGGTCACTGTGCCGCCACCCAGGGAGCTGTGGGCGACCCCGGGAGCTGCCCAGCTTCACCCCAACCTCGCCAAAACCTTGTGCTTCAGCTGGAGACGAGCAGGTCGGGAGCCCGTGGGGAGCCCGACACCTTGGTTCCCCATCTCCCTCCTCCATCACCCCGAGCCCGCTGGCACAGGCACCCTGCGCTCGCCCGGCTGGTTCTGCCACCAAATTAAGGCAAATAGGAGTTTCCTGTATTGCGAGCTCGGCGCTTTTGAGACGACACCCGCAGTTTCTTCTTCAGTCAAACATCTGCTCAGAGCCGTCAGCAGCAGCTTCCTCCGGGCACAGGTTAGGTGCTTTCCTGCCTTGGCCGGGGCCCCTGATGCAGCAGAGCCGCCCGGGAAACACCGGCTCGCTTTAAATGAAGGTTTTGTCCTGGGTATCTGCAAGGCAGGGGATGTTTCCACCCTGGTTCTGGGGGCACAAAGTCTGCCTGGTGTTCCTCAGTGCGTCCCGAGAGGTGAGGAGGGAGGTTGGCAGGGCCAGGGCTCGCTAAGCCCTGGGGAGGATGAGGAGGAGCCATGCTCCCTCGGAAGGGTGGCATTGCCCAAGCTCAGCGCCCAGCGAGCCCTCGGGGGCCGGGGCCAGCCCGCAGCAGCCCTGTGAGGAGCAGGGGCACCAACTGAATCTGCTGTCAGAGGCTCAGGGCAGCAGTTCCTCGGGCCCCTCCTCTGCTTCAGACCAGAGGGATGAGCCAGGATGACCCCGGGGGTCTCCAGGGAAGGATGCCGATGGGCAGCCTGGACCAAACACCTCCATGAGCCAATGTCACCCTCACACAGGGAACCGCTGTCAGCAGCCCCTTGGCCTGGGCTCCCGGGCACAGTTCGCAGCCCCTTTGCACAAGGGACTTTGCTCTGGGGGTGGTCCTGTGCATGGGGACCCCCACAGGGACCCCCAGGAGAACCCCAGCCATGGGGTGTGGGATGGCCACTGTCACCATCGCAGCCACCGCCTGCATTTGGGGCTGTG
>NW_010405657.1:4207-5493 GCF_000710305.1 Buceros rhinoceros silvestris | reverse complement strand
CGCTCTAACTGCAAAACATCTTCTGTTTGTCTTCAAAGCTCAGGTCTGAGCCACCAAAACCACCCTGCAAGTACCAAGAGGGGAGCGGACATAGCCCAAGGTGACATCTTTTATCTCGAGATGATGCAGCCAACACCTTAAAACCACCGGAAGCCTTGAGAATAGCAGTGCGGGGTGGTGTGTCCCTGTCACATCCCACCAGCTCCCAGGCACTGGCAGGGCTGGGGCTGGGCAGTCCCCCCCAGCGCTGCCCCACGGCCCTTGGAGAAGCCACAAAACATATTTGGGTCTTTGATGGTGGGGAGGTGACAGTGTTATCATCTTGTGGGGGACAGCATCTGAGCAGCCTCAGAGGTGGCTCCTGCTACCATGAGTGGGGGGAGGCTCTGTTCCAGCCTGGCCACTGTCCCCTTCCTTCCCCCGGGGTGAAATGCTGGAGAAAGCATCGCCCTGAGACGCGGATGGAGCAGAGCTGTGGGCTGGAGGACATGGCTGCGGCCACACCGTGCAGACCCTTACTCCACACCTGAGCACGTCCCTCAGTTTGAGAGCTTTCATCTTCCTCTTCTGCCTCCAGATCAGCTTCCAGCAGCCCCGTGTCCTGCCCACAGACCCTGGTCCCTGCACGTGCTGGTCTGACCTGGGCACCCACACCTCACGGGTCCTTCCTGGCTCGAGCCAGCAGCCCCGGCAGCCCCGGCCACCCCACGGCACTCTGCCTCCTCCACGCTCTGCCCACATCCTACCAGCACCAGGAGCTCTGAAACCAGAAACGCTGGTGGGAAGTTGGTCAACAGGAACAGGAGAGTTTTCCTGTGGGTACCGAACCACTGACAGCAGGATCAAGCTCGCTTCGTGTCAGCCCGGTACCCTCCACCCTGCTCGGATCAGTGGTCCCATGGGCACCGACTCTGCTGCCAGCACCCAGTTCCTGTGGGTACCGAACCACTGACAGCAGGATCAAGCTCGCTTCGTGTCAGCCCGGTACCCTCCACCCTGCTCGGATCAGTGGTCCCAGGGGCACCGACTCTGCTGCCAGCACCCAGCACCCATCTCCGGCTGCTCCCCACCACCGAGCCCTGCACCAGTGTCTCACCCAGCCCCAGTTCTGCTTCCTGTCCCCAAGCCTGGGCAGCACCGTCCCCTCTCCAGTGGGGACACTGGAGGGCTCCAAGTGCCTCCCGGAAAGCAGAAAGGGACCTTAATGGGTGCAGGAGAGGACAGAGCTGAGAGCCCTGAGGTGGCAGGAAGAGAGAGGGGGTGACATCCCCAGGGTGCCCGAGGGA
>NW_010405657.1:3686-4029 GCF_000710305.1 Buceros rhinoceros silvestris | reverse complement strand
AGTGCGCCTCTTGCACTCACCATGGTGTCCCTGTGTCCTGCCCCGGGGATGGGGCGCTGGGGGCTTCTGTCACCGAGGGCGCAGGGCCATCCTGTAGCACTTTTGTGTTTCTGCTGCAACTACAAATTGCAACTAATTTCTTAGTTCTCCTCCCACTTCCTCATTTTGTATCGGTTTGACGGGGTGGGGAGGGCGAGGGTGGCTCTCTGCTGCTGGGGGGTGGCCCTGCCCAGGGTGACACCATCTCTGCTGCTGATGGATGCTGCTGGTGCCAGGGGCCACTGACCTGGGTAAGCAGGAGGATGCTGAGTAAAGTCCGTCAGGTCTGCTCAGAGCTTCCACA
>NW_010405657.1:3005-3491 GCF_000710305.1 Buceros rhinoceros silvestris | reverse complement strand
GATGTCCCTCCCTCAGCAGGAGCCAGTCAGAGCTCAGCGATGCTCTGCTTTAGAGTGGTTTTAAGAGCAAGATCAGACTGGTTTGGGTTGAAGAGACCTCAAAGGTCCCCCAGTCCAGCCCCTGCAGGGAGCAGGGGCACCTGCCCCCAGAGCAGGGACACCTGCACCCAGAGCAGGGGGCTCAGAGCCCCAAGGGCCAAATGACCTGGGATGGGGCCAGCGATGGGGCTGCTCCCACCTCTCGGGGCAGCCTGGGCCAGGCTCTCCCCACCCTCAGCAGCAACAATCTCTCCCTTCTCTCTGCTCTGACTCTCCCTCTGTCAGTGGAACCATCACCCCTTGTCCTGTGCCCACAGCCCCTGCTCAAAGCCCCTCCCCAGCTTTCTCCCAGCCCCTTGCAGCACTGACAGGCTGCACTCAGGTCTCCCCGCAGCCTCCTCTGCTCCAGGCTGAACCCCCCCAGCTCTCTGCCCTCTCCTCCCAGCA
>NW_010405657.1:2742-2961 GCF_000710305.1 Buceros rhinoceros silvestris | reverse complement strand
AACAGCCTGTCCTCTGGTTCTCCAGAGGCACCAGACACGGCCCCACTGGAACTCCCCGCTGGAACCAGCCCAAGGGGTTCAGGAAAGCATCAGTGGTGTTTCAGACACGCAACTCTTCAACCAACCTCCCCACACCCCCAGCCCAGCACTACCAGTGTGGGGTCTGTGTGCCCCTGGGGTGCACAGCCGATCTGCCAGGGTCGGCGAGGGGAAGCCTGT
>NW_010405657.1:2224-2428 GCF_000710305.1 Buceros rhinoceros silvestris | reverse complement strand
GCTGGCTCGAGAAACAAGACTGGGACCAGAAGCTGCGCCCGGGGTCGTAGCTACTCCTTTATTATAGATCATGCCGTTACGTCGCTCCTCCTCAGAGTTAGTACGTTAAACATTTTTCATTATATATATATCTATATAAAAAGGTGAAAACACCCCCTGCCCTCACCAGGACGTCAGAACGGAGCATGGCACCAGGGAGGAAGC
>NW_010405657.1:864-1845 GCF_000710305.1 Buceros rhinoceros silvestris | reverse complement strand
TGCAGAAAGGCCTGAAAATAATAATAGTAATAATGACAATAAGGATAACAAAAAGCAGGTTTTGTAGAGTTGAAGCTCACGTCTCCGCTGTGGGCTGGGGTGGCCCATGGCGAAGATGTGTGTTGGCCCAGATGAGGCCAGGAGGTGGCCTGGAGGAGGTTCCAGCCTGCTCTTTTCCCACCGCTGGAGGTCCCTGGGGCAGAGGAGTGGGTGGCACGGGGACTGGCACCCACCCTGCCTTTGGAGGCAAAGCACCTTTCGGAGGCAAAGCACCTTTGGAAGTGAAGCACCTTTGGAGGCTGAGCAGCCGTGGAGGCTGTGTGGGGGGGGAGCCACAGGACTGGTCCCCAGCCATGGCTCAGCGATGGGGACACTGTGACCAAGACAGGTCTCGTCCTACACCCTCCTTTGCTTTGCTTCCTGCAGCCTGACATGTCCTTGACACCCGTTAAGTGACTGCAACCCTGAGCACGCCTCGGCCCTGACCTCAGCTCGTGCTTCGAGGTGTTTCTGGAATAAAGAATGGTCACAATAGTGACACCGGGGACACCCCAATCAAAGCAGGTTGTTAAGAGAGTTGGGATAACCCCCTCTCCCAGTTAAACTGGTGTCACCGCTCTGCTCACTGCTGACCTGCTCTCTGTCCCCTCCTCCATGTCCCAGGGTGACAGGATGCAACCCAAGGAAAGAAAATTCCTGCTCCAACCCCACTCCCCACAGCAGCTCATCTCCGTCCATCGCCCAGAAGCCACAAGCCACACTTGTCACCCGCGGCCCCCGAAACCCCCTCCCTGTTCCACCTGGGATCCCCGAGGGAAAGGCAGTGGCCCGCGGTGCACCCAGCCTCCCCGGGGACACCCCACTGCCCCGCGATGTCCTCGGGATGAGGAACAGGACGAGCGGTGCCGCTTCAGTGGCCGTCTGGGCGCCTGCAGGACCTGGGTCCGCTACTAATAAATAACAACATCAGAATTTCAAGTA
>NW_010405657.1:0-429 GCF_000710305.1 Buceros rhinoceros silvestris | reverse complement strand
CGGGGGCGTAGGGTGCTGGTCTGTGGGGGACGTGTTTGGGTTACGCCGGCTCCCACTGGAAGCCCGACCAGTGTCTGTGTTGGACCCAGGGGAGATTCCCGGGGCGGAGAGGAAGGGCACAGCTCGGCGTCCCTCTGGCGTAGCTTCTGCCTTCCAGTTTTCCCAGGGGGTCACGCTGTGTCCCTAGTGCCCCTGGCAGGTTTTACAGCACATCTGTCGGAAGTAGGTCCGGCTGCAGAACTTGAACTTCAGGACGAGCGGGCAGTAGGCCACCTTGTTCACATCCTTGCACTCTGGAAGGGCAATAGAGGGAAGCAGGGTTAGAGCCGCCCCTGGGCTGAGGAGCCCCAGCGGGGGATGTCTAAGCAGTGGTGCGCGAGCTCCGTTTGCACCCCACGCCCAGCTCCCGGGGCTTTGTGCCAGGAAGCA
>NW_010405656.1:4458-4701 GCF_000710305.1 Buceros rhinoceros silvestris | reverse complement strand
CAGGACCGGGGGCAGCTGCTGCCCGGGGACGGGCCGGGGTGGCCAGCGCCGTGCGCCATTAACCCCGGGGCTGCCTGCTGCAGGGGGAGCAACCCGGCGCCCTGTGGGTTAGGAAGCTGTTCCCTGCCGAGCTGTAATTTCGAGCTGTAATATGTTACTCGTGACTGGCTGTGGAGTTGCTCATTAATCCCACCAGGCCCCCAGACGGAGTTTTCCTGCGGCCTCTGGTGCCCTGCTGCCGGG
>NW_010405656.1:0-4381 GCF_000710305.1 Buceros rhinoceros silvestris | reverse complement strand
CTGGTGCCCTGCTGCCGGGCACCCATGAAATGGCGCCGGTGCGCTTGGAGTGAGTGGAGGTGTGGGCAGAGGAGAAGGTCGCTTCTGCTTTGGCACCTGCCTAATGCTTTTTCCCACATAAATTTTGCTGCTGTGAGATTACGAGCAGTACAAGCGAGCTGCTCCTGAAAATCGGACACATTCAGCCTTTCTTTCTCAAAGCGTCCATAGGTGTTTGTGCGTCCGCTCTGGCAGGGCCTCAAGCTACGTCCTTGACACCCTCATCCCCGGGGCCAGGGCGCACTCCTGGCCTTCCCATCCAGACGTGCAGGCCAGACCGGGAAAGCCTACAGCAGAGAAGTGTGTTCGGCGAGAAGGACCGCATCCTGAGTGGGGAAGAAGGACTCAGTCCCCCAAGGCCATGCCTGCGGTGCCCCTGCTGCCTTCTGCTGCTGCTTCTCCCGGGAGGGCAGAGATCCCCGCTTCCCATCCACAGGGCTGCTGAAGGCTCAGCTGAGCTCAATCCATTTATCTCCTGTTATTGTTATTAAATCTGACCTGCAGTGGAGGAAAATAGCATTTTTAGGATTGCAAGGTATTAGGAAACCTCTTTAGAGATGAAAGAAATGTCGGATACTGTTACTCTAGGGAAGGATTGTGTTCCACCAGTTTCAGTGTCATTTAACGCAAAACATAAAGGTTAATGCTGAATAAAATAATACCCAAGTTGATTATTTTAATAGTCTCAAAGTATAACTTTTCCCCTGGACTCCAGTTATCTAATGCATGTGCTGTACACGGACCAGCAGTATTTTGTACTTTTCCACAGCGCTGATATGACGGTTCCATTAAGTTCGGTGCTGAGAAGCTATTATGTGTATCTCTCATACAATCGTGCCATACTCTACGGAAAATGGAGAATATATGGATCCACAGGCATGCTAATTCCCAAGATTTGTACATTTTAAAAGATTAATAAAAAAGTCCATCTTATTGTTATCTGAGTTATAGGAAACATCAAAATAAATTAGGAATCCTACTGCAAATAAATCCTCTATTCAACATATTGAGACAAGATGATGTTATGAGTGTTCAGACAAAGGCAATACAGTGCCTTTATTTAATTGCCCTGACACCTTGCTCAGTTCCTCCAGCTACACTCTGAGAGCTAAAAAACCCCCTCTCATTGTTATTAATTGTATTCCTTTTTAAATGTAATGTCATATCGCTGCGGACTGAGCTAATGAAACATACCCATATTACCAAAATAGGCATATTTCTTCTTGTACAACACATTCTATCAAAACTGTCTGCTAAAGACATTGTGTTAAAGACCTTTCATAGAGCAATATAAAGAATATCTCAGCTACTCCAACATTTCTATTACATGATTATTAAAATGCCCAGGAGGACTAAACAATATAGTGTGGATCCAGTTATCATATAAGACTTTAGAAATATTGTTAATTCCTGCCACTGATTTATGTTAATACTAATACTAGATTACATGCTACGGCTACTAAACAGCCACTGCATACCAATTCACACAAAGACAGTCTCCCTTCTCTCTATGGGAGCTGCACTCTCCTGTTATAATGAGAATCTGAATTATTTATCTCTCTTTATCCTACGGTAGTTCACTTGACCACAACCGCTTCCCCCCCACCCCCCGCCCCATTTCTACTGCACATCAATGCATGTAAACATGACACGATAACAACTACTATCTTTACCTATTTCAGCCACTTTAAATATCACATGAGGTCAGTTAGAGGATGGAAGAAAAATTATTGTGTAGTGCTGAGCAGGAGAGGGATATCAGGTTGCCTAAACACTGAAACGACACCCCCACCTCAAGTTGTCTTCGGTATATTTAAATACAGGTCCAGTGTAAATCACAAACTGAGCAGCACAGAAGACTTCCTTGCTGATTGTTTCTGCTGATGGCAGCTTGTCTCAGGTGCCTGCTGCCCTTTCGCAGCTCTAGATGGGTGCGAACAGCAACTCTGTAGCACGTGCATGGACTCCGCTATCTCTTAATGGGACTCCAGGCAAAACCATCAGCATGAGTAGGATCAACTACGGGTCCATTTTGGATGTTCACTTAAGAAAGCAGTGTTCAGTTCCATCTTCTTCCTAATCAAGCGCAGCAATGTGGCCGAAGGTCTCCTATGTGAGAGGTAAGTACTGCATCCCCCATGTTATGGAACAGATTGTGGCACGTGTGCGGAAGAGTTTTTAACCTGTCTATAACATCTGTTCTGCAGTCATTAGAGCTGGGTTTATGCATTATTTGTCACAATGCATTTTGCCCCCTTCCTACGTGGCACATGTGTTTCAGTTGAATTCCCCATGTGATATTTGTATGCTGCAGCTCCACTGCCTGCTGCCGCACTCCACGATTTGGCTGGCATTGGCTCATCGGGAGGGTAGGGTTCCAGCCCTGCTGAATTAGTTCTGCAGGTCCTTCTGAAGAGCTTCTTGGGGAGGGCTGGCTCTCCTATTTTCAAAATAAAGAAGCTGACACTACATCTGGGAAGATATCTATCTCAGCAAGATGATACCAGCGTATCTCACTGCTACTTCCATGCTTTTTGCAAGCAGCAGCGAAAAGTAGGATGTTCTCGGTCATGGCAGCCATCACACAAGTGTCAATATGGGGGCATGCAGGTTCCCACTGCGTACTGCTCTGTGACCCAGGCTCCAAGCAGAATTAGCATTTGCAACTGCACATGTTGCCTGCTGTAGGAGTTGCAGACTGCCATTTCACCTGGCGGCAGGACCTGATCTGGGCTGCTAAAGTCACTTGATGGCAACAGAGGAGCATGCTGTAGATGAAGGATGATCAGCCATGGAAAAAAGAAAGATAGCTGTCATTGTTTAGACCTGGCCGGCGACTAAAGCCACGCAGTTGTTTTATTCCCTCCAGGAGAAGAAAACAAAACAACTACTTAAGGGTCAAGGCAGGGGATAAGGGAGGGCTAAACACACCACTTACAGCCATCGGCAAAAGACAGACTTGTCTAGGGGAAACAAAATCTATTTAATTCAAAACAACAAAACTACAACCAAATCATCAATTAAATTAGAGTAGGACAGAAGGAGATACCGACAAGATCCTAAATACAACTTCCCCCCACGCCTCCCTTTTACACAGGCCCAGATTTACTACCTCCCCTCCCCGCCCTCACATGGCGCTGGAGGTGGGGAGAAAGCACAGGCTGAGAGGTGCAGTCAGTTTTAACCCTCTGCATGAGGATCCAGCTGCTTGCTCCATGGAACACATGCCTCACAGGTTCTCTCCAGCCTGTGGAGAGAGGTCTCCTGCCTCCAGGAGACAGTCCGGCACGAATGCCTCTAGTCCACTTGGGGGGATCTGCTCCCAGGCTCAGCTCTACCAGTGCTAAGCCCAGTGCCAAACCTTTTCAAAGTCATGTTTTTCAGGAGGTTCCTTCTCTTTCTCTGCTGGGCTCTTCCCTCCAGCTTGTCCTCAGCTTGTCTGCTGAGCCCTCTATGGCCCACTTGCATCTCCTGCCAGTGCTCAATGAATTAGTCCACTTGCTGCAGACCGAAGGAAGAAAATCACTGTACCAGCGTGTGTTCTTCAAGCTTCTCCTGGTGACCTCAGTGATGGTTCCTCCTCTTCTGTCCTACCCCCTCCAAAACTAGGGTGTGTCACAAAATGAGAGGTGTTTCCCTCCTTAAATAGGCTTATTTGCAGAGACACAGATTGGTGAAGCCTGGGCCAGAGGCAGGAGCGAAATTGGATTCAGAAGAGCACTTCTTGCGGAGCTTCTTATGATGGACCATGCTAGTGGTCCCATCCTTTGCTACCAAAACTGCACCAAACAAAAGCTGCTGCCTCCTCACCCTGCTGCTGAAACCACGCCAAATCCTAAACCACAACAATAGCATTTGTGGAAATCTTGGCCACATTTCAGTTGGTAAGGAAGATGACTATGATTCTCAGGAAATGCTGAGGAAGAGGTTGTAAACATCATTTGGAAACCAACAACCCAAATTACATTTTCCAGGCAATTTGAAGTGGGAATGATGAAAAACAGTCTGCTCACAAGGTGGCATGTGCCATTTGGAAGACTCTTGTCCTGTGCTACCTGTTGGTATTGGATGCATATAGCTTGGACTCTGATAGGGTCATCAGAGGACCTATATCACCGTTTTCTGTATTCTTGACCTCTCAGTTACATATAATTTGAAAGGCATATTTTTATGCTGTGATTTTAGCTCTTGCTGTTCACTGCATTGTTTCATTGCCGTTGCCACCAGCTAATAGGACATACCATACCAGGTTTTTCTACAGCCCCTCCTTGTCCAAGGCTCTGCAGGTATCTCAGTTTGTCCTGGCAGCTAAACCTATCAAGGTCAATAGAACCATCATGCT
>NW_010405655.1:1089-1512 GCF_000710305.1 Buceros rhinoceros silvestris | reverse complement strand
GGAGGGTCCCGTGGGAGGGAAGGGGGTGGGTGGGTGCTGAGCCCTGTCTGTGCCCTGTGCCCGTGGGGAGAAGCTGCCCACCTGATGCTGGCATTGGTCAGCAGGGTGTAGGAGTAGAAGACGGGGTTGTAGGGGATGTCGTCTCCGCGGAGGTTGAAGAGCCCTGTGGGGAATGAGATCTCCGAGCCTGCGCCCGCCCTCTGCCCTCCCACCCCTGGGCTTGGAACCCACGGCACCCAGCACACCGCCCACCGCGGCACCGCAGCTACTCACAGGCCGTCTCCTCCAGCCCTGAGAGCAGCACAGCCGTGGGGTGTCGAGTGTGCTGCTCCATCTGCTGCCGGATCCCAGCCACCTTCTCCTGCCAGCTGCTCCCTGGGAGTGGAGTGAGCAGCCGGCTCAGCTCAGGGACCGCCCCAGCCC
>NW_010405655.1:555-975 GCF_000710305.1 Buceros rhinoceros silvestris | reverse complement strand
GAGGACGCGGCCGTCTCAGCTCGGGGCCCGCCACAGCCCCCCGGACTGAGGGCTGCTGCGGGCCAGCACCTCTCCAGCAGCCTCAGGGAGGATCGGGGTCGCACCTGTGAACGCTTCTGGGAGACTGTAGATCTCGCTGGAGGCTGGAGGGGGTCTCTGGTCACCCCACGCTTGGTCCACAAGGTTGGTCTCGATGGGGATCAGGGTCCTGCCGGAGCCATGCAGAGCCTCGCTGAAGCTGTTCCAGGTGTCTGGGGGTGGAGGCAGCCCGTGGTTGGGGCACCTGGTAAATCCGCACCCAGGAGCTGCCCTCCCGTCAGGCAGGGTCGCCCCCTGCGATGGCCAACCCTACCGATGGAGAAGAGGAAGGGGTCCAGGCTGATGTTCCCCCCTGCAGGAACCATGTCCAGGATCCACAGA
>NW_010405655.1:0-355 GCF_000710305.1 Buceros rhinoceros silvestris | reverse complement strand
CACGTTCTGGCCCACGCTGAGCCCGGGTGAGTCTGGGGCGGGGACTGGGGGGTCATGGGGCAGGGGGATGCAGCAGCCCCCCGGCCTGCCCCTCACTGACTTGTCTTATGCATTCCACCTGCCGCTCCGCCTGGGTCCAGTAGCGGCTGTCGGTCCACAGCGCAGCCTTGTCAAGTGTCACCACGCTGGTGCCTGGCGCAGGAGTGGGGGTTCAAGCGTCACCTGTCCCCCCAGGGAGCCGGTGGGGACCTCCAGGGATCCCCAGACCAGTCTGCTGTGTGTCCCGCGGATCCCCAAGGGTGAGGAGAGGCACCCCAGGGTGCTGGGGACCCCGGGGCAGTGGGGACAGTCCCAC
>NW_010405654.1:0-1715 GCF_000710305.1 Buceros rhinoceros silvestris | reverse complement strand
GTTGGGGCGATCTGGGGGTGTGGGTGGGACTGGGAGGCGGTGGGATAGGCCAGGACACGCTAAGGACACGTTAAGGACATGCTAAGGACACGTTAAGGACATGCTATGGCGTGTTAAGGACATGCTGTGACTTGTTAAGGATATGCTAGGACATGTTAAGGACATACTGTGACATGTTAAGGACGTGCTGTGACATGTTAAGGACATGCTAGGGTGTGTTAAGGACATGCTTTCACATGCTAAGGACACGCTAGAACATGTTAAGGACATGCTGTCACATGTTAAGGACATGCTAAGATGTGTTAAGGACATGCTGTGACACGTTAAGGACATGCTGTGACATGTTAAAGACATACTAGGACGTGTTAAGGACATGCTAGGACATGTTAAGGTCATGCTGTGACATGTTAAGGTCATGCTGTGACATGTTAAGGACATGCTATGACATGTTAAGGACGTGCTAGGACGTGTTAAAGAAGTGCTGTGACATGTTAAGGATATGCTAAGACGTGTTAAGGACGTGCTGTGACATGTTAAGGACACGCTAGGATGTGTTAAGGACGTGCTGTGACATGCTAAGGACACGCTAGGATGTGTTAAGGACATGCTATGACATGTTAAGGTCATGCTAAGATGTGTTAAGGACATGCTTTGACATGTTAAGGTCATGCTAGGACGTGTTAAGGACGTGCTGTGACATGTTAAGGACGTGCTGTGACACGTTAAGGACGTGCTATGACATGTTAAGGACATGCTAAGATATGTTAAGGACATGCTAAGATGTGTTAAGGACACGCTAAGGACACATTAAGGACATGCTATGGCATGTTAAGGAAATGCTGTGACTTGTTAAGGACATGCTGTGACATGTTAAGGACGTGCTGTGACATGCTAAGGTCATGCTAGGACGTGTTAAGGACATGTTAGGACGTGTTAAGGATGTGCTGTGAGCATGGTAAGGAAATGCTGTGACTTGTTAAGGACATGCTGTGACATGTTAAGGACGTGCTGTGACATGCTAAGGTCATGCTAGGACGTGTTAAGGACATGTTAGGACGTGTTAAGGATGTGCTGTGACACGTTAAGGACACGCTAGGACGTGTTAAGGACGTGCTGTGACGTGTTAAGAACATGCTATGGCATGTTAAGGACGTGCTGTGACATGTTAAGGACACGCTAGGACGTGTTAAGGACGTGCTGTGACACATTAAGAGCATGCTAGGACATGTTAAGGACGTGCTAGGATGTGTTAAGGACGTGCTGTGACATGCTAAGGACACGCTAGGATGTGTTAAGGACATGCTATGACATGTTAAGGTCATGCTAAGATGTGTTAAGGACATGCTTTGACATGTTAAGGTCATGCTAGGACGTGTTAAGGACGTGCTGTGACACATTAAGAGCATGCTAGGACATGTTAAGGACGTGCTAGGATGTGTTAAGGACGTGCTGTGACATGCTAAGGACACGCTAGGATGTGTTAAGGACATGCTATGACATGTTAAGGTCATGCTAAGATGTGTTAAGGACATGCTGTGACACGTTAAGGACATGCTGTGACATGTTAAAGACATACTAGGACGTGTTAAGGACATGCTAGGCTCACGGCGGGGGGGAGGGGGTGGCCTAGGCAGCGTTGGTGCCACGCACACGCTAAGCACATGCTAAGCACATGCTAAGCACCTGCCAAGCACACGCTAAGCACATGCTAAGCA
>NW_010405653.1:0-13044 GCF_000710305.1 Buceros rhinoceros silvestris | reverse complement strand
GTATTATTTTTATATTTATCTAGTATATTTATCTGAAACTGCTGCCCCATAAAGACCAGAGTGCTTTTGGGTTGTTATTAGCTGGCGAAGTTTTTTCTGACCTGGGTTTAATTCTCTGACTACTGTGCTTGAACTTGTCACCTTGTATGAGACGTTCCAAGAAAATGACAACACTGTTCTGAAGTGTGAGTGAAGAGCACATGCTTGCCCTGTTCAGTCACCTCGGAATATCCTTTAGATACTTGTACTACTCTTGTCCTTGCCAGTTCAGTGCAAGAATTAAGTTTTCATGCAAAAGTTACTAATTTCATCACGATTCAGTATATTTAGGAATTTTCTTATTGTCCAGATACTGAGTACATTTCTATGAGTGACGGACTTCTGCTTCTGAGTGAGTCCTTGCTTCTCTGCTGTAACTATGCTGTTCTTCTGACTACATTAGCTACTCTGTTGCCTGGAGAGAGACAATATGGAAAATGCTATTTCAGGAAAAATTATGTCCAGCATGCTGCACAAAAAAGTCCTTAGTTTCATAGCAGTAGGGACTAGAGATGCAGACTATTCCTAATGACAGATTTGGTTATGAATTTCTATAAAATAATTTTTAATGCCACTTGTAATTTAGTTTTCTGGATTCTGCTTCTCTGTGGAACCTTTTGCAAGGTTTTGTTGCTTTGGTTTTAGTTTTGTTGGGTTACAGAACATGCCATTGCATTTTATTTATCTCTCGTCATTTTTAATGTATGCATATATTTCTTGTACCTTCATTTAAAAAATGATCTCTTGCACTGTGAAAGCACTCAAACATTTGAAATACAAGCAGTAAAATACAAAATTCACGAATGCATCTATAGAAGTCGGTAGTCTGAGAGAGTCAGAGGTATTAACAGACACTTGCTCATTTTCTTTCACCAGAGGTTAATGGGTTGTGTTGCAATAGGATGACAGTATGTAGCAGTTCGTTTCTGTTGGATCTGCTTTGTAGTGTATTTCAATTTCTGTGTTATTTACCCACCTACTTTTTCTGAAGCCTGTAGGTTATGGGTTCAGCTGAGAACAGAAGTTGGCCCCTTGTATGTAAGTGAAGTTAATTTCTTTGTTAATTTTGGTAAAGTTTAAAGCATATTTACAGCCCATTCTTGAATATGCCTGTTCCAAACGATAAGTATAATTGTATTAGTATCAGTTGATGCAGTATTACCATTTGCAAGAGCTGGTTTTAAAATAAGAAAAGATTGCAAAGAGAACATTAGCACATTGATTAAGCTGGGATCATGACAAAGTATGAGAGACACATCTTGTCTGATGTTTATCGTATATTTAAGTTATAAGATCAGAACTAGTGGTGCACAGTCCTTGAATGTTGTCATTATTTGTAATATGCAGAAGCTCAAGATTTCACCTGGCATTTTTTCTAGGCTATTTATTTAGTACATAAAGATAATGTAGGTATTAGGTAAGTCTGGAATGCTTTGAGAAGATGATTCTTAAACTCACAGAAAAGAATAAACTCTACTTTGACTAGCTGTAGATATGAAGAATATAGCAAAATAACATATTTCATCAGACTCGAGCACTGGGAACGTACGCCTTTCAAATCAAACTGAAAAGTTAAAAAAGATGATGTAAGTAAGATTTTCTGTTTATCTAATTTGCTTTTCTTGTCTTTAATGACTCAGTTGTAACTGTTTGAATTGTAGCTGGTGTTTCTATTTGATCTGTTAGTTCAAATATGCTACATCTCACCAAGGAACCGTTGATTTGTTTCCAGATCTTTTGCAGATGGGTTGGCTAAGCAAACAATTTTCTTAGAATTATTTTTATTATTTTTGGCGTTTTGTATTTAGAAAGAAAAAGTGCAATAGATCACATTTTTATTAATATTTATTAACATTTCTAAATGTGTGCATATTATACTGTATGCCTCTACACACAAAATCAATATTTGTTTAATCTTGTTAAGATAACTGACAGGCTGGTTATTGCTTCTGCCCTCAAGTGACTGTCCACATGGATATTCCCAGCCATTCACAAACACTGACTGATTTGGGCTTAAAAATGAACAGCCTTGAGACTGATCCATAGGTTTATAGATTGTACTTCCTTCCCTCAGATTAGTGGTGTATAGATTATTTCACTATCGAAACAATATTTGTTTTATAATTGAGACACATATGTATACAGTTTTGTTTATGTAAAAAATACTCAGAAAAATTAAGTCTTTATTAACAGTTCTGACAAGTAGAAGTGTAAAATAGAAATACTTGAAATGCTTGAAATCTCTCAGCAAAATTTCTTTTCCTAAATCACCATACAGAAGTGAAACAAGAAAATTTATTAAGGAATATTAAAAGCTGTTTGAAATAATCCGTATAATAGATTACAAAGAAAATGTAGTTTCTGTTAATCTTGCTGCTGTTTGATAAGTTCTCAGTGGGGGAAGTAGCAAAATATGAAAATCAGATTGAAAAAAACAACAGGCAATTAGAATGAAGCTTTTTTTTCCCTTGGAAAGGGCAGAACTGACAATAAGGTTATTTACATACACTAGAACAAAATCAATGAAGTAATTTTACTTTCTGTTTTGCTTCTCTGCTGTATGTAGGTGTAATAAGTCATCTTGACTGGCTGAGCAAGGAGAGATCGTGGAGGCCATGGGTCTTTCCCTTTATTTCTAAAGCTGTACATGTAGCAGCTCATGAACAGACTCCTTTGCTGTATTCATTTTCTGCAGTCCTTTTTAGTTTTATGCTGAATAGTTCATTAAAAAAATTAATGATACTTTTACTGAGATGCTCTTTTGCATAGCAGTTTCCAAATTTCTCTCTGCTGGCTTCAGTAGAGAGTAGTGACATTGGCATCTCACCTTCCGATGGCTGTTAAACCTTGCCAACGGTGCTGACAGAGTACACTTGAACTGCCAAAGGCTGTGGCTGAGTCCTTTCATGTGCATTCAGAACTGTTCCTAGACCTAAAGAGGAGACTGCCTTTTATTCAGGTGTCACAGAACTGTCCTTCAAATAAGCGAGCAGGAGGTCAGATCTCCTTTAGCAAGTCTTGCTTTTGAGAATTAGTGAGGTTTGCGAGATGTTAGCCTGCTTATTTGCAAAAGAATATTGTTCAATCTTACCCTGAAATTAGAAAAGAATTTGTCAATAAGTGTTCTGATCTTCTCGCTGTCTTCATATAATCAGGTAACAGCAGGAAACGTCCATTAAATGACCACCTAACAGTCTGAAGGACTGTCGCTTTTCCTTTGGCTGTAGTGCTCCAGGCCATTTCCTGGTTTGCTGTCTCCTATCAATAATTTTACAGTTTTCCTCTCTAATGGATATCTTGCACACGTCGAACAGCTTTTGAATTCTACCTGTGGAGCTGGAACCGTGCATGTGTTTAATACAGACACTGCCATTTTGTTATGCTTTTCAAATTTTGAGGCATAATTGTGGCAAAAGACAATAAATTAGTATCAATCCTCAGTACTTGCAGTTCAGAAACAAATCCTCTAAATTAAAACTTTACAAATGCACAGCTTGGAATAAACTTTGCCTTTAGAAAACTGCCTGGACAAGGATGTACAAAACCTGTACTTGCCTACAATAAGCTACAGGTTGTGTTGTTCCTCTGATGCACCATAGTTTCCTCCCTTTCTGAGTTCATCTGCTCTGCCACAGATAATTTTATGAGGAAGTCCAGTATCCTTATAAAATCCATTTCTGTTCTCAGGTCAGTTTTTAGTGGGCAGACATCCAAATCACAGAAGCTGTGATTGTATTTAACCCTTAATTTTCATTCTGCAAAATCAAAGCTTTTACAATTATACTGCCATTAGTCTCGGCAGAAGAAATATTTCTTGCCGTATTGCAGTGGAATGTGGTTCTCAGAATAAAAATAGAACACTTCTTTTGTGTTGAATTCCAGGGCCTTTGTGAATGATCTCACATATTAAACAATTCTGGGGTTTTGTTTGTTGGGTTTTTTTTTTTAATTGAATTCACCATTTGCAGCTTTGTAACTTTGCCAAGTATCAAGCAGGAAGAGGAGCTCCAAAGGAGAGAATCTTTATTCCAAACAAGGTGCAGAGTAAGTACAGAATATTAGTTGATCAAAATTTCACTTTAGATAAGTATTCTTTTCTAAATTCTGTGGAAGTTGCTCTTCAATGTAAATATACGCACAAGAGCACAACATTGAATACGAGTCAGATTGGTGGGAAATTTTCAACCTAGGATCCCAAACAAATCACGACTGAAAGACAGAAGGGATGTCAAAATATTGTTTTCCTAGATCTCGGGTGAGTTTGTGAAATACAGATTTTTTGCATATTTCCCAGTTAGCCAACTGCACAACACTGAATATTCACACAATTGTTCGGTACTGTGCAGAGAGGCTATTTTCAGATGTATCATTCATTTCTTGAATCAAACTGGAGACAGAGGAATGTAAGAAACTTGTAGTATTCCTCCTTTTAATGCAACATATTCTTTCCACTGTTGCTAAAGGAAGGTAAATGAATGCGAGGTTAATTATATGCGACGGGTCGGTATGTGCTGCTGGTCTAAGCAGGTAGGAGAACTTGTTCAGTTGTCGGTGTGATGTTGAAGGAGATCATGCAGTTTTCCCATCTATATTCATCATGTGCCAATTGGCTACAAGCAGCAGCTATTTCAAAGAGCAATTCCCATTAAGGCAAGATTTTGATGAAGTCCCTGGAAATAGAAGGCTTTTCTTTTCCAACAGAAATGCTGTATGTGCCACAGAATACTTTCGTATTGTAACAACACACAATATATATTTTATGATGTGCTTCCATCTTACATGTCACTGTTAAAAGAGCAGAGTTTGGTCCTGTCTTTTTTTTTTTTCCTTCTGAAAAAGAATTTCATTAACATAAAATGGTTTTGAAAAGACTTGTTTGGTTGCGGGGGTTTTTTTCTCATTTTTCTTTTTTTAAATTTTTTTTTAGAACCATACTAATTCAAGACTAATTGATCTTACTTACACTTTTCAAAAAAGCGAGCAGTGTCAATATAATCTGAAAAGAAAAAGTCACATTTTTACCAGTGATACGCGTGGGTTTTGACTAGTTCTTCCCAGGCACGTGCACTTTCATTAGTGATCTAAATCTTTCAGGCACTGAATAAAGGATTGGTAAGATAGACTGCTGCCTTTGCAGTAATGTGCTCCTTTGTAAATTGGTTACAGAATAAATTCAACAATGCATCTTACAACACACTAAAGCCTGTTCATAAAAATAATGAAAAGGTGGCGTCATCATTCTTTCCATAGCTCTGTGAAGTCTTGCTCTAAAATATTGCAAACTGCTGAAATTTATAAACTGTGCAAAATAAAATATCCCATATTTCTGAAATACCTGTTGGCGTTAAAAATTATAGAGGTTTTCCTCTATTTATGGGAGTCAGGAGAGAATCTATTTCACGTAGGTAGCTGGGAAGACAACGCCAAGTGGTGTCTTCATGAATATATGGCACAGAAAGATTGATTGGCTGATTTATTTCAGTCACATGAAACTGCTAAAATAACATTGGACACTTTCACTAAACCAGACAATATATATATATAACACATATGCAAGTCTGTATATTCACTGCCCCTTGTACACTCGCAGCCTAAACAATTGCAATTATGGAAGTTTACAGACTCACTTGAAGTATTTCCCGTGCCCCAAAGGGAGTCTGTGTTTAACAGCTTTTCTCAACAGAGGTCTCTGGGTGTTTCATTACTGCTGAAGTCCTCTTTTGAGGTCTGAAATAGCGCTTTGATCCCATAAGCTTAAGCTTTTCAAAGCAACAATTCCTCACTCACTGGAAATTTGTGACCCTGAGCCTAGGCATTGTTTACTATTGTCACAACTAGTGGTTCCAGAGCTAGTTTGTATGTGCCTCTTTTCTCAATGTGATTGTAATTTTCAGTGCTACCTGTGTCTAGGGAACTAGCTTCACTGACCTGAATCACTTCAATGAAAGTCCAACGGCAAGAGGAGGGAGGAAAAGGGGGTGAATATACTTTCTGTTTTGTCTTAAATTATTGGACTGCCTTGCCTACGGAAGCAGTCAGTAACGAGGGCGATACTTTCATTATGATGTGATGACTTCTCAAGAGTTGATAACTTTAAGTTACCGATAGTTGCATCGTCTTGCATGGCATCAGCCTTTTTTTTCCCCCCTTGTGAATCAGATGAAGCTGCCAATACCCATTCTTCTATGTCAGACATTTTACATATTCGGATGTCTAAAATCTGTTTGCTGACATTATCTAAAAATCGGTATTATTTTCTTATCTATTTAGATTTATTGAGAGGACACACAGGTGCACAGTGCCCTTCTGCTTGACCTACCACATCTGTTTTCCTCAAAACTGTTGAAAATCTGGAACTAAACCTTTTCTTATTCTTGAACCTACTTGTTTGTTATTAGATATATTCTATTTATTTCTGAATGGTTTCTCAAGAGTGTCGAATACGTATGGCAATCTTCAAAGGAAGAGAAATACTCAGTTTAGGATATTATACATAGAAAGCTAAGTAGGGAAAAAAAGAAATAAACGTGTGATCTGTTCCAAAACCTTCAGAAGAGAATAATTCACAGAAAGTGATGTACTTTACATTGGAAATGCGGAAGCTTAAGTTATGCAAAGGCTGATTTTTAGTTCCTTTTGTTCTTGGCTATCAAATATGTGACACAGGAAGTTTGGGTTTTTTGGGGGGTTTTCAGACATTTAAAAATAAATAAATAAATAATTGCAATCAGACCTTTGATGAGAGCACTCATGTCTAATTTATAACAGCCTGAACTGAACATGAAATGGCTCTAAAATTAGTAGGGCACTTAGAAAACTGGAAGGGAAACATACAGAAAATACAGATTTACATAGTTCAAAAGTTAATGAGTAAAGACGGGGGTTTGCTGCTGCTCTTTCTGTTGCCACTTCATCGCCTAGAGAAAAAAAGGACTTTCCACATAGTTTGGATTTTAAGGAATACTGAGTGTGTGATTTTTCATTCCTGAGTTACCATAGTATCTGGTTTCCCTGGTTACCAGTGACCAAGAAAGGGACACTGGGGAACCTGGAGGCTTGGTTATTTTTTAATTTTTTTTATTGAGGGGAAGAGAAAGAAAGAGAGAGAGGGGTCAGAGAAGATTTTTTCTGTGCGTGAGAACAGAATGTGAGAATAGTGCTGGAGGATAACAGCTGGGAACGGGTTTTGTCTGAAATGGAATTTATAGATTTCCCTTCCGTGTAAGGCGCTAAAGCAGTTGAAACAAAAAGATTGGTTGTGAGAAACAGAAATTCTGATACAAAATAAGGAAAAGAATAGCAGTAAATCTGTCTAAGAGACTGCGAATGAGGAATCAGTTGAGTCAATACAGGTGATACAAGACGTGGTCTGACCAGCTTTTTCCTACAGCAGCACCGAGGTGCTGTGGCTCTGAACTGTTCCCTTCTGCACCGGGGACTTCACAAACAGGAGAACCAATTTAGCTCTGTCACAAAGAGCATGTTACCCTGTTTCTTGCTAACCCAGGGGCTTTCTTTGGTAATTTTTGGTAATTCTTTTGGCTGAGACTGCAGAGTGGTTCACAAAAGGGAACTTAAAGATTCTTTTAGTGTTTCCTTATGACCTGCTGCAGAACTGTAATCAGAAAAACAAATATGGAAGATTATAACAAAGAGGGTTTTCAGTAAGGTTTGCGGGGTTTTTTAATCAGAACATTTTTGATTTTCCCCTTTGCTTTCAAACTTATCTCGTGTCCAGAAAACCTTTTGAAATATTTAGCATCGTAACAGACACCCAATACAACAAACATTCCTACGCAGCTTCTGTTTTGATATTTAGTGAAAAGCAAAGGAAGGCAGTAATTGCTTTCATCCTTTAGACATGTCAACAATCAGAGCTCAGATTTCCAGGGTCAAATTATTCAGGCTTGGGGGATTTTTGACACCTTTACATTAGTAAAATATTTTTTAGATATTTTAATATTCTTATTCACAAAGACCTGCACATGTCAGAGAAACAACTGTAAATACCCCAAAATGCAAGAGTGGCTCTGCTGTACTAGTTCCAATGTCAGAGGCAGTTTGAATGGAAACATGTTTCTGGTTTCTCCTCGTGTCTTAACCAGGATACATATATTTGATTACTTCATTTCTATGGCAAAGTACAGATACGTGTCTGGATCAGCTCCTCCCTATCTTTAAATCAAGGCTGTATAAAGGCTTAAATCTGAGAACTCTATTGGTAAACTCTTGTTTATGGCTGAACCTGTAAATCACGGTCTTTAATATGTTCCTTTATTTCTTTTCATGCAGGCAGATAGTAGAAAGCAGATGATTTTACTAGCCAGAGATTTTTAAGCACATGATTGTAATGTTGTTAGTAAATGCATCATTTTGCTATAATGTCATTGCTGGGCTTGTGGATGGCCCATTCAATCAAAATTTAGTAAATATGTTTTGTTTTTCAAATATTTAGTGAATAGTTTTATTTTCAAGATTATTTAAAATGTCAAAAGACACTTCATTTCACGTCTTCTAAGGCAGAGATTTTTTAGAAACAAAGAGAAAATTAACAAGCTGTGTGTGAGCCCTTAATGTCATTGAGTCCGATGGGCTCTGGATTTTGCCCTTAAGTTCAAGGTTCTAGACTATCAATAACAACGGTGTGGTGATTTTCATACTCCTAGCATCTCACGAGCCTACAGAATGCTTTAATTCACAAGAGTGCTCCTCTAGTACTGTAACACTAACTGGGCATATTAATAACTACTAAGTTACTAACTGCCATTAATTTAGATTAGTAATATTTTTACTTCAGTAGGTTTACTTTTATGGGTTATTTTTAGGTAGAGTATATGAAGGTAGAAGGAGCTTTTGCATTTTGAGTCGTCAGATTTATTGTGCTCAAACTCCCTTTTATTTGCCAGTATAACTGAAAAATACTTTTAAAATTTGCTTCCAAATATGAGTTGATTCCAAAATTCACTCAATATTTATTGGATTTTTTCCCCCTATGCTTTCAAAAGAGTATTTCTGTTTTGATCCTGATTTGCATGAGTACCATGTCTAATCTACCCATGCAAATTCCACATTTGCATATGATCATGCATGCAGTCACTTTTTGCATTGGCAGGTAGGTAGTAGCTGAAACGCAGATACAAGCTAGTCTCAGCATTGTCAAGATTCTCATTTATGTGATAGGAAAAGAGAATTTTATACATGGATTGGAAGAAGGTGTTTGAGGGGAGCCCTCCCAGCCTGGTGGGCAACATGCAAGAACGCACAAAAGCAGTTGCTTGAAAATATAAGAGGTTTGGACCGTGACCATGGCCTGGAAAGAATCAAAGAGTCTTGTGGTCACGTGCACAGTCTTATTATTCCCAACATGTATTTTGTATGCAGGAATAACTTGGCTCCTTCATAGAAACTTCTCTTTTCAGTCGTATTTGTGCTTCTGGTGAGCCAGGTTTTCCAGACAATGCACCTCTCTGCAGATGCTACATTTTGGTGCCCGTTATCAGAGCTCAGCTCAGTGCTGCCCAGCTTAGGGTGCTTAGGGGAGCCAAGCGACACGCACAAGCCTCAGAAGTACTTTTGGCAGAGAGAGCTATGGCAGCGGCTCCAGTCCCCAGGGCCACGCTTTGGGTGACGCGAGGTTCACTAAGAAGCCCAGGGAGCTACTCTCACAGCAGCACAAATTAAAGTGTTGTGTCGGCTACTGACAATCAAACTCACCCACAAGCCTGAGAAGTACTTTGGGCAGAGAGAGCTATGGCAGCGGCTCCAGTCCCCAGGGCCACCCTTTGGGTGACGCTAGGTTCACGAAGAAACCTAGGGAGCTACTCTCACAGCAGCACAAATTAAAGTGTTGTGTCGGCTACTGACAATCAAACTGGACTTCCCTAGCTCTGATTAAGAGCAAAGCCATTCCTCTCACTCATCCCTACAGTAACGTGAATAGTCCTCCACTAGAAAGTGTTTTCTCTTCATTTTTCTTTCAATGTCCAGATATGAGTTAAAAAAAATTTCATAATTACCTAACTCTGAGTCAAACACAATATACAATTTTGTAGAAAATTTGCCATGAAAAAAATACAGGATATATTGGAAAGGACAGTCTTTTAGAATTCAGTTAAAAGGTTGCCAGTGTACATATTTTGCTACTTGTGCATAAATAGTAATTTAATTTTCTGTTCTCTTTTGCTGACATGTTCCAGAAGTCTCTATTGGAAGAATGTGCTTTGTTGACCTTATCCTTACTTACTAAATTTTACAAGCACACTCATTGTCAATTTCCTTGAAAAAGTTGTTGTTGCCATTGTGAAGGGTAACCCCAACTATCCTGTACGTGCGATAAAGTTTACCTCTTCAAAAAAAAAAAAAAAGGAAAGAGGGCCTGGTGTTCTGAATCCCATAGTTTTGCAAAGACAGAAAACATTTATACCCACACTGTCCCCAAAACCCAATCTGCAGCTTGTGAAGTAAATTTCTGACGAACATACCCAGCCCAAAGAAGGATCCAATACTGTCACTGGTGGGGGTCTTACGATTTGTGAGAGAAGCCAATCAAAAGAATGAATCAGCAGCTGAGGTATTTTTTAGAAGTTTGGATGGAAGCATGCTAGTAATCTTCCATTAATATAGCACGTTGACCCAGAAGATCTCTAATTGCTATACAGAATTTCTCCAGAGATTTTAGACAATGTTAGTAATTGGTAGACAGGCATTAATTTATTTTCTGGTATGCAGGCAGTGCCTTCTGGAGTGAGAAATGCCTTTTATTTAACAGAAGCAAAAATTAACTAAGAGCTGGAAGGACGGGGAGGGGAGGATTCCAGGCAAATGGGATGTAATAACATTTATATAGCTTTCTCTACAAACGGGCAAGAAAGCTGGTTAATGATTTGATAGAAGCATTCTAATGTGTCATGCTGTGCACAGTCATCTTGGGAAGTACAGTTTTTGTGTCCCAGGAGGCTGCAGAAGGGGGTACATGCCTATACTATCTCACATCAATCGCTAGTCTTGTATAGACAGTTGAAGAGTTCTTGCAGTTTTCTGAAGTGTCCTGAATGCTTTCGTATCATTGTTTGAAAATGACTATGATTCACGACAAGGGTTTATAGTGTGAAGAGTGGAAACACTGAGCAAATACCAAATGTTCAGAAAATTATTTTTATTTTTTATTTTAATACTTCAGATTACCCAAATCTGATTTAGGCAATCTTTTAAAGGTGATGAAGAGCTGCAAATAGCTTATTGGTATTGAATGTATTCGCTTCCCGTATGTAATAGGTATGCTGTGCGTTTGTATGGGAAAACAGATTTCATATTAACTGCGCAGTACTTCATCTAAGGCATTTATCATTTAATGACTGGCAGCCTAAAGATGCTACTTACCTTAAGAATTAATAGTAATTACTATTCAATTAAAGCCATCTTTGGCACATGTCTGTACTCCTAAAACACGAACTTTTTCTGAAGTGAAGATACTGTTAAATTAAGGTGTCAAGTCAGCACACCTCTGTTGTATTAGTATCTTCAGAGTGCCTTTGTTTTATGCCTTCTTTCCTGAGGAGATCAATAATGGATGGCTGACATCATTCCTTCACCACTCAGAAATGAGAGCGCCTAAATGCATTTCTTTAGGGCAGGCATGTTTTTCATCCTGAGCTGAAAAGCCTGTAATTGAGTGAGGTTTATAAGTGTGATTGCTATTGGTGTGTGTTCCAGTCTGACGTGCCTGTGAAAGGTTCCACTGGCATTTACCTGACTCTTAGGAATCTTGACCTCATCTCCCAGCCTGGCCAGCATGTGAAACGTCTCAGCTGGGAGGCACGTGTACAGAATTAACCTAATATTTAGCAGCACTGAAGTTCAGTTTATGATCACACTGTTCTTAAAGTTTGCTGCTCCTACGTAATTTGCACATACTTTATTTTTAATTGAAAAAGAAATAGAAAGATCAGAGAACAGATATCTATCCCCCTGCAATGTTGACTTATACTGGTGAAGTGACTGGAGAGACTTTATCAAGTTTGCCGTCAGTAAGAACATGGGAAAATCCGATCGCTTATTTGACAGGGCTGTTCTGCTGCTGTTCACCAGTCTAAAGAGTCAACAGGAACGTGTACCTCCGAATAGACGCGTCGGTACAGACATGCTTACAGTACAGGACTCTAATTAAAGAACAGTTACTATTACTTGTCAATACTGGTAGAATTTAGGACTCCAGTTGTTAATGCAAGTGGAAATGTACCCAAATGAAAGTGGCAGGGACAAAGAAACAGAAACAAAGAATGACAGGTTCAGTGTGAATCCAAAGTCACCCGTGTGGCTCAGCTCCCTCGCTTGTGTGAGCTGTCCCTTCGCCACTCTCAATGCCTTCCTGTACCCCAGCAGCCACCTGTGGTCTTGGGTTGTGCCAGGACACTGTCTGCATCAGCTACCAAACAGGCACTGAAAACACCAAGAGCACGTCCCAGAGCCAGGCAGCCTGACTGCTGTGCTGCTCCGGCCTGAGGTGATTTTCTTTTACCTTTGGACGTCTTCCTATAGTATATTTGGAAGATATTCTCCAGAATGTCCAGGTGTATGGGAAGATCATGGTAAGGTGCAGGCAGGTTTTCTCACTATTGAAGTTTATCTGCTTCTTTTACGCATCTTTTTAATCTGCATACAAGTCTGCTTTCCATTGTGCACACCTCAGAAGTTTCTTGGAAAAAAACAGCAAAATTCTGTAATTTAATGTATTACTGTTTTCATCGGTTAATTTGCAAGGAAGTAGATAAGACAAATGGGTTTACAGCACACGTGAAATGGTCTGGAGTAAAAAGCACGGATGCACCAGGGTACAACAGTTCTTTCCACGATTAACTAATAGTACTGGGAAAAAAGGCAAACGCAGCTCCGATCTGCATTTTCGGTGGGGTGTTTTGTTTGTTTTGTTTTGTTTTGAAAGGAAGCGGTGATGCTGCGGGGCACGCTGCGGGTGCCGTTGCGGCCGCGGCGATGGTGCAGTAGCCG
>NW_010405652.1:537-943 GCF_000710305.1 Buceros rhinoceros silvestris | reverse complement strand
GCCACTGCTGGGAGGTGGCGGTGGAGGGACTAGTGGGTGGGGAATCGGGGTGGGCCGTTGGGGTGGCCTTGGAAAATGTCGAGAGGAAGAGTTACCTCCGCTTCAGCCCCGAGAACGGGGTCTGGGGGCTGAGGCACAGCAATGGGCAATTGATGGCCTTGGCTTTCTCCCAGGACATCTTGGTCCACTCTGCCTGCCCCAGGAAGGTCTGGGTCTGCCTGGACTGTGGGCGGGGGGTGGTGACCTTCCTCAATGGTGACACCGGCCACGAGGTCTTCACCTTCCCACCAGCCTCCTTCCACGGTCAGAGGCTCAGGCCCTGGTTCTGGCTGGTGACACGAGGAACGGAGTTAACCCTCACAGGGGGGATGCCCCAGGGCCTTGACCACCCCCCGGGGTCCTCCAC
>NW_010405652.1:0-323 GCF_000710305.1 Buceros rhinoceros silvestris | reverse complement strand
CGTGTCCCCAGCCTCTTCTTTCCTCCACCCGTGGGAACCAGTCAATGACCCTTCTCCAACCCCAGTAGATTCCAGTCCAAGGGCTGAAAGCAGCAGAGACACCCCCAACCTCCCCCCACCTCGGTGTCACCTGGTGACCCTCGGCTTTACACCCTGACCCCCGGTGATGTCCCTCGTGATGTCTCCGGTGCAGGATGTCGAGGAGCCCCGGGGGTGGTCCTGTAAGAGCCGGGGGGGTTCCATCCCCAGTTGGGCTCCACCCGACGTCCCCCCCCTGAACAAAGTCCCCTCAGCCCTTACCAGGGTCCCCTTTGTCTTCTCTT
>NW_010405651.1:17541-25238 GCF_000710305.1 Buceros rhinoceros silvestris | reverse complement strand
GAGCTAAATATCACAATAAGTTTCCACACATCTTTCCAAGATAAGGCTTTATAAGATGTTTTAGAAGTAGAAGCTGCTGATTGTTTTCACGATGTGTAAATGAAATTCTTTCTGGTAGTTTCTGTGAATATACGAGATCATCCACTGATGTGGCTGAGTTGTAGAAGTGCGTTTAGTGTTCAGAAGTAAACGGAATGCTGCTGTGTCGTCTTTGATGTAACGTTTTCCTTACAGCTCAGAATTTGAACTCCTAGGCAAGCAGTGAGATTCCTTAAAACAGGAAGGTGGTTGGTTGTTCAGATGTCAAAATGGCATCACGTATTTTGGGTTCATTCTCTCCGCTGGTCTATTTGGTTTGTCCCTCGGCAACATTTTCTGTATTACTGCCTTTGGCTGCATTTGTCAGTGACCTTTCTGACCACTCTGGTGGGTGCTCGTGTTTATCCTCACTTCATCACACTGTGCTGCCCTGATGTTTGCCAGCTCCTGGTGCCACTCTGCTGGCTGTAGCTCACAACCCATCTGGGCAATGAATGGAAGGAGTGAGCTATAGCAGAAGGCTCAAGGAATGACCTGATGGGAAGGCTTTGTTCTAGTGCTTCTAGATGAGTGATCTGATAAAGTTCTCTGCAAGGTATATTTGGGCATATCTCTGTGTTACTAAAAGACTGCTCTGTTTTATGTGGTCTTAGGCTGATCTTTGCCAGAAAGGATGTGCCGTCTAGAATTTAAGAGTCTGATCCGTGTCCTGTTGGAACTCACAGACTCCATTGACTCTGATTTATGTAGGCTTAGAGAATTTGGGTTGAGCTGCCTAGTGTAAAATTTCTATTAAAAAAGTTCAAAATCCAAAATTTGATATATTTCAAGTCATCTAATGTTTTAAGAAGTTTATGTCTTATGATCAGGGTTTTATATACAAGTTTACAGTTCTTCTCTTTATGTTATGAAGTAAACATCTGCTCCAGAATAGTGCTTGTTGCTAAAGAGGTTTATGCTCTTCAATGTTGTGGTTTAAACTTAAGCTTTTTAACCTTTAAAGTCTGTGTATTGCCATTGGACAAGGAAGAAATATCTTCTTTCAAGTAAAATAAATCACCTCCAGTTTAATTTGAATTTTGACTTTGACTTGTTAGATGACCTGACTTTGTTTTTGCCACATGATGCCAAATGTAATAACAAACCCATCCACAATGTAATAACAAAGCCAAACAAAAAAAAAAGTCACTTTGCTGAAATCTACCTAATACTCTTTTGTAAACAGCATGTTCCCTTCCCCGTAAAAGGCGGTGATGAAGAATTTGGTGTGCATCAGTCATGAGACCCTTGAGACACAGCGTAAGGTCAGACTGGACAAGCCTGGAACAGTCATGGCCCCTGGGCCAAAATGATCAGGCAGCTGTTTTCTTTGCCTCTCCAGCCAGGGATGAACAGTTGGGCGTACAGACCTGGGAATTGTTTCTTCCATGCTGGTTCAGTGCTGTGAAAAATTGTGTGACATTTTTCCAACCTCCATTGCTTATTATTTTTATTTCCAACCTTAGGAAACTAGTTCAAGAATTGTTTGAAAAACATATTTTTTTCACTGCTTCCTCAAAACATCGCTAAATGGTGGGTGGCCTTTCAGTCTCATGAGCTGTAAGTGGATGTACAGCCTGTGTCTGACCTCAGCCACATCAGCAGTGCCTGGTAGTGATGTTGGGGAGTTGTTCTCAAACTTGGCCATCCCTCTGTCACTGGCATTTAATGCATTGACGTTTCCACTGCTTCGGTAGGTTGCTTTTTGCAGAAATAGAGTTAGGCTGGCTCATACCACCACCTGTTTCTCACAAGAACCGTACATTCTTGAAAAGGCAGGAGACAAAGGCTGTTGTCTGGTAAGTTCAGTGAGAAGAAGTGTTATCCTCAAACAAGGCAGCTTTTCTCTAAAAATGCAGTGTTATGAAAGTGCTGCAGTTGTGTAGTTTGTGATGCTTTAGATCCATGTTCTAAGTGCTGCAAGAGTTGGTGGTTACTTCTACGAGGGCCCTGGGAGAAGAGAGTCTTTCAACATAGTCTTGAGTGATTTCTGGGATGAAGGGGCAGAGGATTCTAAAAGCTTCGGTAAACATTGTGTTGCTGAGGTTCAGGCAAAGGTCAGCCCTACGGCACATCATTTGTACCCTTGCTAGCAACTGTCAGCATTCTGGATGAGAGCAGCTCAAGCGCTCCAAGGGTCAGGTGGAATCTAGAGGCAGCCAAGATACACACCATGTTGCCCAATGTTTGCGGGGTTTTTTTAATTCCAAAGCCTTGATTCGGATCCTCCCCAAATACTCGCGTCCCGTAGGCAGGGCAAGGCCTTCACTGCCTGTTAGTCACCACTAGCCCCAGACTGAAAATTAATAATGGAAAAAAGAACACTATAAAAATGTCTGTGATGCATGTGGTTCTGTAGCAGGATTTACTGGAGGGGGGGCAGGGAAGAAGCATTTCCCAATCCCCAGATGACAGAGTTTTCCTTTACACAAGGCTGGAGCGAACTGGCATACTCATCCTCTTGAGTAGGTACACTTGGGTTTCTTCTTTAAGCCGGGTTGGACATTAGTCTTGCTCTCAGGAACTGATGTGGCTGGACAACGAGCATGAAGTTTACAGAGGAACTGCATACCCTGATCTCAGGGTGCACAGACAGAAACCTGCGGGCTGAACTTTCCTTTTGTTGATGTGTAACAGCACTGATGATAAAGTCACTTCCTGATCCCAGCAGGGGCTGCTTCAGCCAGGGTCCCATCTGACCCTGGCTCTCTTTTGATGGAGATTTCTCTGAGAGCTGTCCTCTGAGGGGTTAGAGCCAGACCACGAGGCATCGTTGTAACCTAAAACTTCTCTTTTTCCACTCTATAGGCAGAGTTTTTTCAGGCATAAAGTTGTAAAAGGCTTTTTGCGTGCCTTGAATTATCCAGCACAGTTGGACTCAGTTATATTTCTTTTTAGAGCTATCTGCAATTGCCTTGGCAAAGAGCCTGATTTGGAGGGGGTTTCTATAAATGAGCCAGCACAGCTGAGATTTATTATAGGAGAGACAATCTTCTACCTCTTCAGCCGCACAACCTCAGAATAAGTGCTGCCTTTGCTACCTTCCTGTACGTGAGGTTGGTTCATAATCAGCTGTAGCCAAAGTCGAGTTTTTGCATCTGTATTGAGACTTCCCCTTGCTCTCTACAGGAGCTGACTCAGTACAACACGACAGGAGAAGGGAAGAAAATTGAAAGAATTCTCAGCTCTGACACAGTTCAAAGTGCTTTAAAAAAATTTCAGGGAATGGTATACTGGGCTTAGGTAGATCAGTCTGAGAGAGCCCAGGGAAGAGCCCGTCTCCATAGGTCTTATGTGCAAGCAAAGGTAGATTATTTTTTTATCTAGAGCATTAATTTTTTTTTGCTATTTTTTATACAGTGCTGGGTTCTTTAAAGGATGCTGAAGAAAGTAAGCTCTAAATGCTACTGAATCCTTCAAAAGTCTTGGTTCCAAACATCATTATTGCTTTTTTCTTATCTTTCCCTGAATCTCTGGTTTTCTATCTGACAGAGATCTCTCATAATGTTTTACGTGCAGGTTCAGTTAATGTCTGTTGAAGACACATAGTGAATTAATTAACCCTTTGAATGTCTTTATCCCTATTTATAATGAGTATGTCATATTTTTTAGTTCAAGGATATTGGTAATACTTATGCCAAGAGATGCATCTTTAGAGCTAAGTAGAACTTTTTCCTTTAGCTGAATTAAGATTCAAAGTAGTTACAGCAACCTGAAGTTAATGCAGAGTTAATCAGTTACCTCTTGTTCTTTTCTGCGGTGCTTCTGGTCTCAAAGAAAACCCATCCTATCTTCTTTTTCTTTCTTTCTCTTTTTTGGCGGGGGGAGGCCCAGGGGATCATATCATGACAGAGCAACATACAGACCATGTCACAGCTCCAGTGAAATGGGTTTGTTGTCTCCTGTGGTTTGCATTGTTTAGAAATTTCCTGAGGAAAATAGGTTATAGCAAAGAAAAGTTAAGTTGCCATCTCTCATATTTGTACTACAGTCCAAACGTGTTCTTCATCTCAGTGAAATTTCTGTCTGCAATTTATCAATCTAAGCAGATGACTATTAGTCCGATGGTAGGGATTGTATTATATAAATGTATCGTGTCAGATACACTAACATGTACCAGCTTGTTCTCCTTCCAGCATACGGTGGGACAGATCTTGTGACTAAGAGGGGAGCAGTAGATCAGATATAGTTTGACTTTCATAAGACTTTGGCAATATCTGATATGTCTCTCTAAAAGATGAAAATGTGGATTAATTCAAATTCCTGTAATGGGCTTGCGTAGCTGATGAAATAAATGACTTGGAGCACTGTCAAGCTGGCGTTGTATTGATGGGAGTCAGACAGAAATCACCCTTAGTCTGGGTCATGACAGGGTTGAGAATTCAAACTTATCTTGATGTCTCGGGGAAACAGTGTGGAATAAATAGGATGGAATTCAGCATCACTTCAACGATGCAACCAAGTATAGTGCTTTGGCATTAAGTGACTTCATGGCTCAGTGAGGGAGACAGAATGACTGGGCAGCAAGTCCGCGGAATAGGATCAGAGGGTGGATCACAGTCTGAGCACAAGTTATGTGAAGCTCAAGTGCAAAAGACAGAAAAATGGCACCCCAGTGTCAGTAAGCAAGAGCATCGAGCTCTGCTCAGCACTGCTAGAGCCTCCTTCGGAGCATCACACTTCACCAGTGATACCAAACATGAAGAACCAGTTAAGACTAGAGAAGAGAGACTTGTTGGAGGTTTGTAGATTATACGCAGAGTTGCTGTAGAAAGGAAAGGTAACGGACTGTTCTCCCCATTCACAGAAGTCTTGGGCTTGTGGAGCAGCTCAGCAATGCCCATCTTTGCTGACCAACGGAGGATGCATGTGGACTCTCCCTCCTGGGCTGTGTTCAATGCGGGTTAGAGAGCTTCAGTCACAAGCAGGTTAGGGGATAGCCAATGCGGGGACTGACTCGCCTGCCGAGGCCTCTCCCACTGTTACTTTCTGTGATCCCACTCCGAGTTTCTCAGCTACTCGGGGTTCTCCCAGTCTGCTCGTGAACCAGCCCACTGACTTGCTCTGTAACAAAGAGATGAACCAATTAAAACCAGAAAAAGGGGTTTGTGAGTCGTTTCTCACAGCACCGGTGGCTGAGTAACACTAAATGTCAGATGTTTTGAGCCTATGCAGCCCAGCAAGGACAGGAGATGACCTGAGTAGACTTCTGTCGTGCAAATGAAAATCTGGTATGAAAATCAGAGCATCAGGGTTTTCAGCAGAACTGTGAGCCCCTGTAACATCCTACCTCACTTTCAGACTCTGCACAGCCTGATTATAGTTTTGCAGGTGGTGTTTATTTTATTATGCACATGTGTAAGGGAAAAACTGGGGAGAGCTCTGTGTCTTGGATGGTGGAATGCTCCCTGCGGGCATAAATAATGCAACAACTGCCTCTATCAGTGGTGTTCTATCAGAAATAGTGCGGCTGTTGTATGTTAATGGGGTATAATAAGACCTGGCAGCTTCCTTTAAACCTTTTCTTGCAAATAGGAAGATATTTTTCTTTTTTATAGTGCAATGATGCAGTCTTTGAGAAAGTGGTTTAATGCTAATCCCCTATGTTTGCAAAGGTGCTTCTAGTGGAACTCGGAACCTAAGTGTTTGGGTTGCAAGGGAAAGAAGGCACCAGGTTGTCTGAAATGCCTGGGCCATATCTCACATCAGTCTCTCTTCCTTGTAGTTGACTTGACCCTCAACTATCCTCAATGATCACTGCATTATTGGAAAAGTGATATTTTTTCTTTTTTTTTACTTAACAAGCTTGGGACAACAAATTCTTAAAGATCATTACAAGGGCTGTGGAATAATCTTAAATAGCACGTTTCTAACTGTGTTGGGGAAATAGGGGCTCATATAGTTAATTCCATCTCAGAAGTATTCCTTAGAATTTGCCACATGTGTAAGTGGTGAAAAGCAAAAAGCCCAGAAGAGAGTGAACGGGTGAAATGAGCTACGACTTGTACCTGAGTGTTGCTCTGTGCCATGACAGTCATAGAAGCTGCTATAACGACTGTAATTAATAAGACAAATAGAGGTAATGTTCTTGCACTGTTCTTCAGTGTCAGAAGTCCAGGGCCCTTCGGAATTTCAATAAGAAAGGGTTTATCAAGCAGGAGCCTGAAGAATTTAGTGACTATGGTGGAAACAGGGAGGTGCTGTTTCTGAGTTCTGCTGTTCCATGTTTGCTTTGGACCCCAGTGGTCAGCAAACGCTAATCTCATCCATATGTTTGGCAGCTGACACATGCTGCTCTCTGTTTTGTCTCCAAGGACTGTGCAAGATGCACGACACGCTTCAATTAAAGAAATGGTAGTTTAATGTGGTTATTTTTAGCAAAACAAACCAAATAAGAGCAGATATTTGTAATATGTGGTAGTGCTTAATTTCTTCCAAAACCAGCTTAAGTTTTGGCTTCCTCCAGTGACAGAAAAGCTTGGACAATTCTAATCCTGAAGGCTCAATTTATCCCTAGTTTACTACACTAAAAAAATAACATTGAGAGGAAAAACAAACTAGGAATTGTTACTGCCAGAGATGTATGGAAACAGCATATGAAACTTGAGTCTGCCCAAGCTGGGTGTGGACCGTGTGCTGCCATCGCGAAGGCCAAGCAGCCAGCTGATGTCAACCCCTGCAACAGTGTCCGTTGCCATTCCATATCAGAGCATCTGCGCAGATTAGATGAATCTGGCCGTGGTGCAGATGAGTATCTTGTACGTGGGCAGTTTTCCTCATAGGGGCCATTTTGTTACACAGGATTTTATTAAGGTCTGATAATAAGCTTTGAAATTTCTGTAAGTGAAGACACATGTAAGAAATACTGACAGAACAGTGTCACATAAGGATCAGTTATTGGTTTCCTAAAGGGCATTTCAAATTTCTATCAATTCTTATTTAATGAGAAGTTTCATATTGAAAATATAATTTTCATAAAGAAAACAGCAGCAGCTCCCTGCATTACATACCATGAGCTGACTGCAGGCTGCTGTCTGCTAAACCAGCCAGGAAAACGGGCTTTCAGCTCAGCACTGAGGTGGGGTTTTTCCTCTGAAAATAAGTTCAGCTGGCACAGATTTGTCATGGTACCATCAAAAGGAAGACTGAGAGGTTTTGACATGCCTGTGGTGTGTAGCCAGGCTTGGATTGCAATCTTGGTATTTGGGGATCCTCGTCTGTAATTATCACAGGGCAGCAAGGAGCACAGCTTCTTACTCCACTGCTGCTGCTAACTGGAGAGACCATAGTAAATTTGGAGTCTCCTGCCATTTTGAGGTGAGAGGGATATATTTATTCTGCATTTCTAATGCCTGGAGATAAGATCATTTCCTTCCCACAGTGTTGAAATTTAGGGTTATTCTCACACTGTGAAAGAGCAGAATTTCTTACCACAATCTGCTCTTCCGTCCTCTCAGCCAGTCAGGAAAAGCAATGATTCACACAAAAGTGCCAAGAGCAATCACTGGGTTGAAACCAGAGGGTTCCCTCTCAGTTGAGGGACAGTCAGATTCCCTGTTCCCTGAAGCGTTGCTTGGGAGATTCCCTCTGGGACTGTGAGGCCATGTATGTATTGGTTC
>NW_010405651.1:14158-17438 GCF_000710305.1 Buceros rhinoceros silvestris | reverse complement strand
AGAACACCATCACCAAGAATTGCTTGGTAACAAACACAGAAGGTACTGAATGCTGCAGAGCGTACCCCTGGGGCTGCCCCATGTTCAGTGACACGTAGAGGTACTCCTTTTAGTGCCTTGATCTGCAGGCTTTAAAGATGCAGCAAGGGGCAAGCTAGGGAGACATCACAGGAAGAGCCAGCTGTGCTTCAGTGGGAATGTGATGCAGAGTAAGTATGGAGAGGAAATGCTGGATGGATGCTGTGATCGTTTTTGGAGTGGAGTCTCCAGTAATCTCTGGTTTGCTTTCTTAGGACCTCTGTGAAGATCCCCACCTGTTTGTGAATGGAATCAGCTCTCATGACTTACACCAAGGCACCTTGGGGAACTGCTGGTTTGTGGCTGCATGCTCCTGCTTGGCTCTGAGGAAGAGCCTCTGGCAACAGGTAGGTGATCAATGTGCTTGGTGCATGACATAAAGCTGATTAGTTGTTTCCCTGCCTATCAGCCAGGATTCCCCCCCGCCCAGGACTAATGTCCCTCTGAAGAGTTGTGAATTTTGGTGGATTCGAATCTTCCTTTTCTTTAGAAGCTCATTTTTCATGTTATGAGACATCCCCACTCCACAGCCCCGCTGAGCACCAAAGAGGAGATACAGGAAAGCCATTGAGTGCATTCTCAGCAGATCAGTTTGAACTTTACTGTCCTAAAAGACTCTTTGATATGGGACTGTATTTGACTTTGCACCAAATTCACCCTCTTTTTTGACTGCTTCGTCAGTTTAAGGTCAACTGCTCGTGAAGCTGAATACCAGTATAGTGCATGCTCTGGGGCAGTCTGCCCCCTGAATAAATCCTACCACAGTGCCTTTGGTGAACTTTCCCTTCCATGGTTTCTCAGGTGATTCCAGACTTTGAAGAACAAGAATGGGACCCTAAAAACCCAGAAAAATATGCTGGGATTTTCCGTTTCCGTTTCTGGTGCTTTGGAGAATGGACAGAGGTGGTTGTTGATGACCAGCTGCCAACAATGAATGGGGAGTTGATCTACTGCCGTTCCAATGTGAAAAATGAATTCTGGAGCGCATTACTGGAGAAAGCTTATGCAAAGTATGAGCTGGTTCTTTGTCCTTTCAGTCCTCAGTGCTGTCCCGTCTATCCTTCTGTTTTGTCTTTCAACTCTATCACACTTTCCATAGTTTTAGGTTTGCTACTAGTAGAGAACGTAAAAAAGACTGAAAACTCCTCCTTTTAATCTGCGTGGAGGAAGTGAATCATAAAAGAGAGCAATGCACTCTTCTTCGGCAGCCCAAAGCGTTAGAGATTATTACACTCCTTTCCTCAAAACCCAGCAAAGATTTATCTGAATCTGCTGTTCTGGTTTTTCCTTGCTGAGACACAAAATACTACCTACATTCAATCCACATTAGAGTTCTTCTAACAGCCACTTGGTGACGGAGAATGTTCTGTGTCACCTTCAGGCTGGCTGGATCCTATGAAGCCTTAGACAGAGGCAGCGCTGCAGATGCTATTGTGGATTTCACTGGAGCAGTGGCGGAATCTATTGATTTGGTACAGGGCAAATACGGCGAGACGATTTCTGAGCAGATGAAGCTGTTTGAAGACTTGCTGAAAGTGCACAAAAGAGGCGGGTTGATCAGCTGTTACGTTGCGGTACGTATAGAGAGCTGGATTCTAAGAGTTAATTGCAGTGAAACAAATTTGGAAAAAATACCATTATTAGTATGAGTATATTGAGTGCGTCCTTCATCTGTATGCTTTGGAAAAACTTGGCATGGAAAAGGCTAGCAAGGTGACAGTGCTGTCAGCCAAGTACAACTCCACGAGCCACTGAATGCAATCACAAAACCACAGAGCCATTTCTGCTGCCACTTCACCGTGCAGCTGAAACGCTGTTCTTTCTGAACGGTCACAGTTGTACTGACCCGAGGTTAATCCACCCAGAATGCCCTAATTTACAGGCCAGATGGCAGCCTTCAATTTCTTTATTTCTTAGGGAAATCTGCTGACAGAAAACAGTTCTGCTGGCACAGAGCTGCTGAGACTTCTATTCCATGGCTGTGGTGATGCAGTTGTCTCGTCTGTCTCACTGGAGCTGAGCTGAAAGGCTGAGCTCACTTGGTTACTCAGATAGTTCTATTTGTCATTAGAATTAACCAGCAAAACTCGCCTACGCTGGTTAATGTGACACAGCTAACTCAGGTGCCCACAGCAGCAGCTCATGACCATGAGGTTGAACAGCCCCTTGCCACAGGAGGGAAACCAGGGACAACTGGGCTTAACTCACCTTCTGTCGAAGTCTGCCATGTCAGGCCATGGCTGGGTAGCACTGAAATTCTCACCTTGTCTGAAGCAGTCACCGCACGTGCAGGGCTAACAGGCTGCCACAGCACAAGATCTGGATTTTTATTTAGAAAGAATTCCACCTGGTTTGCTTGCTCTGGCAGACCAGACTGCCTGGTGTGAGTTGTGGATGTAGACATTGTTTCTGGGATGATAGCTGGCTCCTAAATGCTGACGCACTTCAGCTTCTTAACGTGGTTCTGGTGAGGAGATAGGCCGTGTACAGTGTTTTAAAAAGCAATTAATGAGACAGTCGTAACACTTTCATTTCTTCCTGGCATTGTATTTCTGCCTGTCACATGAAACACAGATGCTTCTAAACGTTGATTACACAGAGGCTGTTCCTGTTGGTTTTGCTCGGCTCCTCTGCATTTATCCCTTTTTGGTAGATGTATTATACACACAATGAAGCTTGCTCGGTATGGAATATTTAACACACAAGTGGCTTTGCTGATGACTTGCAACCATGTCATCATTTTCCTTGGATTACAAAACAGCCCTGAGCTTTGCCATGTAGAAATTTGAACAGACAGAAGATGTTTAAATATCTAATTTAAATAAACGCACACATAAATGTCTTCAGAATTAGGTGGGAAAGGCAGCCCAGCAGTAAGAAAAGGCCGGGGCTGGCAAATGCAGCAGGAGAGGTTGCAGACTCCCATGTTGAGGACTTTTGTTTGCTTTTAGTTGTGAGAAATGCAAGTGAAAGCGTTACACGGGAGAAACCCCAAACCCGCCAGAAATGTCAGCCGGTCTTGGTGTAACACATGAGCTGATTCTTTAGGAGCTGTTGCCAGTGAAAGGCAAAGAGGTCTTGGCGAGAGTCTTACAGTTGCCAAACCATCTGTCAGTTCCACTTTGATATAAATTTATCCTTTTCTTTTCTTTTTTTTTTTTTGGGGGGGGGGGGTTTCTGATTTCTTATCTTTGGGGGCCCA
>NW_010405651.1:0-14097 GCF_000710305.1 Buceros rhinoceros silvestris | reverse complement strand
TTTTTTTTTTTGGGGGGGGGGGGCTTTCTGATTTCTTATCTTTGGGGACCAAACACTGTTGTATCAGTGCAACACCTGCCTTAGGACAAAGATCCTGTCTGTTTAGACCAGAGAAATTTTGAAATGGGTAACAATGTCTGAGAAAGTATTACGTGCATTTCATAACTCTAAGGATCCCACCTCTCTTCACCAGAGCAAAGGCTTGCTTTAGCACCGAGCTCTTAATCAGGTTATTACAAATTTAACGCCAGGATCTGCGCCGAGCCAAATCTTCCTTCCTTGCTGTCCAAGGGAGTGCGCATCTTAAGCGCGGTGGGTTATAGCCCAGTACAGTTGAGATGTGGCTCGGTGCGAAGATGCTCGTGCTGTCTCCAGTGAAGGTGTGATGAACCTGGAGGCAGGACCTATTGGAGTGCTTCTGGCTCAGCAGGAGGGGAATAGACCTGGCACAGCTATAGCCCAGTACAGTTGAGATGTGGCTCGGTGCGAAGATGCTCGTGCTGTCTCCAGTGAAGGTGTGATGAACCTGGAGGCAGGACCTATTGGATTGCTTCTGGCTCAGCAGGAGGGTGATAGCACTGGCACAGCTTTACTTTGTCCACTGGCCTGCCTGGTACGTGTTGCTCAGAAGCAGCATTGTACTGGCTTTGTAAAGGCCCAGACATTCAAAGCAGCTCCAGCATCTTCACATGATACTGCTTTTCTGGTTTTAGACGTACTTCAGAGATTTGGATCTGGATGCATTAAATAAAATCTTTTTCAGAGCATCTGCTCAGATCACCCAACAGTTCAGTTACTGCCTGATCCCTGCTGGAAACTAGGCTCCTTACAGTGCCTGGGGTTCCGCCAGGTCCCCAGTGAAGCACAGGACAGGTTTGACAAATGGCTAGAAAGTTTTGTTGCCTCTGCCCTCTATTTTTACCCACTGCCAGTAGTTCTTCCTGGGTATGAAATTTACGCCAACACAGAAACAGGAACCAGATTCACCGGCTAAATCCATAGGCCCTGCCAAGTGTCCAGCTGAGGACACCACCAGACAGTGCAATGTCTGAGCACAGCCATCAATATCCAGAAGAGCCGTTTTGTAAAAGTGACAAGGTTTTGGAAGGGCCAGTAAAGGTTGTCCATCAGCCCAGTCTTTAACTTCCTGAGGGCAGGAGGAGACAGAATGGCTGAGGCAGACAGTGTTGGTCTGTGCTCTGGGCTTCTGTCTGCTGGGACTCATCTGGCACTATTGCGCAAAAGACCAAACTAATGAGCCCCTAGTTTCGAGCCCCAGTGCTGCTGTTTTTCCTCAATGATGTGAGTGAGTTTTTAATTGTCTTTCCTGGTGCTAAAGGCTTCCTCTGGCAGCGCCAATGAAGTGGAGACAGAGATGGGTCTTGTCGTCGGCCACGCCTACTCAGTGACTGCAATTCGGAAACTGCGCCTTGGAGAAAGGCTCGTATTCTCTTTTAAGGCAGAAAAGCTGTTCATGATCAGGCTGAGGAATCCCTGGGGCAAAAGAGAGTGGAATGGCGCCTGGAGTGACAAGTAAGTGCCACAGTGGAATGAAACTGTGATAAGGGCCAGTGGCTCCTTGCTGCATGGTTAAACACTGTTGAGACATGTCAGCCTGCACTGCTCAGTGATGGCTGAACCGTTGTGCCGTCCCTTCCCACGTGTGGTGTCTCTGACCAAATGAACATCCTGGAGGAGCCAGGATGGCTTCCTGGACCTTAGCTTATTGTCTGCATCGTTGTTCTGGCACACTGGAGATGAGTAGAAAAATGGCCCACGTTAAGGTGATGAGTCAAGAACATTTGTTCTTGATGAGTCAAGATGTTTGTTCCCAGCTTCACTGCTGAGTTTGGATGATTCAGTTTCTCATTTGTAATTGTTAGCTGCTGGGTGTGGTATAAGTCTCTTCTTATTCTTAGGTAATTTAAGTAACTAGTGAAAAATGCTGTAAAATTGCTGCATTTCTGATTTCTTGAATTATTTCCTAGTGAATTATAATGTGGGCCCTGAGCTCAGTGTGGGACAGGAATGATTGCTGGAGGGGATGTATTCCATCACAGGCAATTCACCCACAGAACCCATGAACTAGGACGTTACAGTTCAACCCTGCTTACCAGCCACCGCTGGCATTTCATAACGCAGTGGTCTGAACAACAGTGTATTAACTTCTTACCTGCCATACTTCAGCAAAAATCTAGTACTTTCAAAGAGTTTGGTTCAGGTGAAATGTGAAGAATGCACAGAAGAGCTACTGTACACTCGTGGTTCTCCACTAGCCCTTGGCTTAGCTGTCACTCATTCCAGAGGAAGCACTGAGGAGTCTGAGGCTAGCCCGTGGATTTTTGGTGTGACAGAATTAAATTGTGGATTTCCAAATAGGTTAAGAAAACGTCTGCTATGACAAGCATCCTCCCCTCCTTCCTGCCAGCCACCTTCAGCTTTATCCTCCAAGGACTTGTGGAAAGGGGGTGAGGAACTGTGGCTCTGTTTGTCTAATGTAACACGTTACGGAAGGGGCTCACGCTGTCTTCTGCCGTGTTGTCTGATTTAAGCATTGAACTGCTGCTGTTTAGGATCCTGGGCTGCCCTGAGGTCAGTGGAAACAGGCAGGTGCCTCCAGGGGACCATGCAGAGCACACAGTTATATGCTAACGCAGACAATGAATGAAGTGTCTGCGCAGTCTGTCATTCTGGAAACTGGACATCAGGCTCCTGCTGCCGCAGTTTCTTCTCAAAGGCTCTCTGGGGAAACCTCAGACCTCAGGCCTGTGTTATTTAAGGAGATGGAAAGACAAAGAGAATACTCTGGTCTAAGTGAAGTGTTCAATAAACTCCTGAGGAGGAAAACCAGGTTTCTCTTGAAGGGCCTTCAGGGAATGGAGTCAATCTCATATGACCTTCCAAACCAGGTGCTGAAGTGTCCTAAGGGAGGGTGTAACAAAGGAAATCAATAAGGTTCTGCTCTAGTTGTGCCAATTTCCCTTTCATCTTTCTTTTTCAGTAGCTTTCAAATCAATTGTTTAAAACTCCGCCTTTCTTCCTGGATATCATCTGTCTTTTCACTACTCTGATGTTATCTTTGTAACAAGGGACTGAGAGAATTTTACTTGCAATTTTTTTCCCAGGTGAGAGTATTTAATTTATTAATCATCTTTATCGGTGTTTCCTCTTTTATTTTTCTTTTCCCTTTTAGTTCTGAGGAGTGGAAAAAAGTCAGCAATTCAGAACGTAAAAGCTTGGGACTCACTCTTGAGAATGATGGAGAGTTCTGGTGAGTGGGAGTGACGTGAAGGGTTTGGAGATGCTGGCTATGCTGAGTAATTGGCATTAATTCTGCCGTTTAACAGCTTCGAAAACAACTTCCCCAAATGGATAAGATTATCTGCTCCTGGCACAAGGTCTGTTCTTTTAAATTCTCAAGGGATGCCAGAGAAGAACACAAAGAAATGGATTAAAAATGAGAGGAACAAAATTAGTAGCTCTTAGTAAATAAAAGTTTCAAAGGCCCTCAAAAATCTGTATTTAGGACATTGACTCAGAATCCAAGACAACACATGAGCTGGCTTACATGACAATGCCAAATATTGAACACAGTGTCAATCCTGTTTACCAACTACTGTGCCTGTCTGTAGCATTTCTAGGTCAACCATGGCTGAGGTACCTGTAAATACAATCGCAGCCAATGGATTTTGATATTCATTGGCATTTTCCAGCATGGGCATGAGAAGTGTTCAATCTCCACAGCAGCTCTAGAACTCTGGTAATTTTGACTCTGCTTAAAGCTTAGACACAGGGAGGCAGCCCAGGCACTTCTTCAGCAGGTCATCAATATTGCATCGAGTGTCTGGCAGGGCTCAGTGTGAAAGTTTTCTCTTTGCTTGGCTTTGTCAAACCTGGCAACTGAAAGCCAGCTGTAGGGTTTGGTTCTGGGCCATTAATATGGCTGTGATGGAGTTCAGAGATACCAAGCGAGGTGAACGATTTTTAACTGCTCTGCAATGCAGTCTGTCACTTTGGCAGGCGCAGATTATAGCACTGAGACGGTGCTGACTAAAAGCTATGTCCAGAGTACAGAGGTTTGAGTCGTGCTCAGAGACAGATGTAACAACAAGGACCTTAATAATGAGGAGCGGGTAGTGGTTTGGTTTCAGGTAACCTCTTTTGCCCTTGCAAAATATCTGTTATCAAATCCACCTGGTAGATACAACCTATGCTTTAGGCTTAGGTGCTGCAAGGGAACAAACCAAACACCCTGAGCTGATATTTCTCTAAATTAAATTCTAAAGTAGTGTGATTGTGGCTTCACGGGTATTTCTACATGGAGAGTGTTCCAGTGAATCAGCTTGTCCTCTGGACAGCTGAGCAATGCCTCCTCCTAAATTAGTGGAAGATTTTGTGTTATTCTGGCTCTTTGTGTGAGTATCACTGTTTATCTTTAAACCAACCATGACTTTCCTGGTGTCCCATGGAACAGGATGACGTTTGAGGACTGGTGTAAGAACTTCACTGACGTGGACATCTGCCGGATTGTGAACACCTCCTACTTCAGTATCCACAAGACCTGGGAGAAGAAAATGATGCGTGGGGCTTGGGCAAAGAATTCAGAGCCCCTGCTCAATCGTTCTGGTGGATGCTTTGATAACAGAGAGACCTTCCTTCAGAACCCCCAGGTATTTTGTAGTGTATTGAAGTGTATCCACTTTAGCTGGGGCTTCTGAAGTGCCCACCCTGTTTAGGGGCTGGCAGTGACTACCTGACAGAGAACCTGCTGCTGGTGTCTGTCCTCTGGGAGTTCACTGCATGGCTCAGTGATTTCTGTGGAGTCTCTCAGAAGAGTTTAGGTGTCTGTTTAGGACTGCTCAGGTTTGGGGCTGTTGAGTCAGACACAGCAGGATTAGTGACGTCCTGCCTGGACTTCTTTCAGTTTCCCAGTTGTAGAAAGGCAGCAAGTCTACTTTCTAATGACAACACTGCATTCACTTAATGCCCTCAAACAGCCTGAGGTTTTGGTCAACTGTATTTAGTTAGTAGTCCCTTGCATTAATGTAAGATTCTGAAAGTCTCTAGTCTCTTCCCCTAGCTCACCCTCTCATCAGCTTTACTTGTATTATCCTACTTGGTAAATTTTGAGCTGTTGGTTTATCTGTTCACCCATTCTTACCCCCGCTCCTCACCTTCCTGCTCTTCTCGGTATTGTATGTTTTCATCCCAGTGCTTGCAAATTCAGGCAAAAAACTTCCATCACTGTCAACAAGAACTGGGCACTTACTGCTTTAGTTATTACTTTGAAAATGGACCTTTCTGTTCTTTTGTAATTCACCACATACTTGAGATTGATTAAAGATGTTCTCCTGTCTCTGCCTGCTTCGCTGCACTCACAGGGGAGTGCACCCCTCAATTTTCATAGCAGGGTATTGAAGTGCAGCCTTTGCTGTTCAGACTAGGAGTGAATCTCAAACTCTGAGCTCATCGTGTCATACAGGTGTAGGTGGAGCAGCAGTTCACTGCTCTGTCTTCTGTCAGTGCCTCATTTCCAGAGGGTGATTTTATTCAGGTATTGCCCTGTATGATTCTGGATGAATTCCTAGCGCTTGTCTATCTGGGTCTCATTTGTTAAGTATTTAGCTGCTATAGAGAACAAAATAAACATGTTACAGTTGAGTGCAATGCCTGATGCAATGGGAGTTCCCGTTATTCCAGTGTTATCTCAGGGCTAGTTGATTAAAAGGCTCTTAATAGAAGTGCTGGAACACGTTTATGTTAGCTTAGGGCTGTTATAAATGATTGTGGCACATACTACCATAGTCTGGAGATAATCTGTCTGTTCTCCAAGAGTGAAATGCCTGATGCTGAGGCCTCCTGTGAAGTTCATCTGAACAGAGGGGGATTGTGGCGCTTCCAGTCCCTTATAATAAGGGAATTTAAGCCAAGTACAAGTGTATTCCTACAGTCGGCTGAAATCAGAATGTGTGGTGCACATAGTACCCAGCTGTGCACAGCTGCAGCTTTATGCTCTTATTTGTTTGCTTCACATTTAAAGGTCTTTGAGCATGGAAGAAAACAGCACCTGTCTAAACCTGGTGTAGTGTCTTATCCATTGGTTCCGACAACTCAGATTTGCCCTCTGTTTGCACAAAAGAAACAAGAATTAAAGGAGTCTCTAATAGTGAACGAATTTGAGCGTTTAATTCTTTGTCAGATAAAGAAACACCTATCTGACCTTTTTTAGTCTTCTGCAAGGGTACATACTTACTCCTGAACTGGCCTGGTAGTGACACTTAATTAAGCAATTCCAGTCTGACTTATTGAGATGGGAACTGCAGCCTAATCTTGAAATAATTTCCTTTGATTGTCTTAAAACCAAATTGATTCAAATTTACTTCAAGCAGCGGGGATGAAAGATTTGCACGTTAAGGATTTAGGAGTCCTTCTTAGCCCTTTTTTACTAGAGTATTCCTAAGACTTTCAGGAAAACCGAGAAAGTCCAAATTTTGCATTCCTGTTATTCTTATATTAAATGGAAATCATTGGCAAGTGGGTTTGGGGTTATTTTAACTAAGGTCTGGAAGATTCCATCATTTGCAGGCCCTGTATAAAGATGTTGGAAATTTGCAGGCCCTGCTTAGATATTCAAGTTAAAGGAAAAAAAAAAAAAAAAATATCAAAGACCCCATCTGGAGTCTGTTAGTATAATTTTTTTATCTCACTCCTGATTTATATATATATAAATAAAACTTAATCCTCTGTCTTTTGCTTTCAGAGATGTTCTCTGCTGCTGCCTCAACAGTTACTTCATAATACTGTCTCATGCTATCCTGTACTGAATTACTGGTTTCAGTGTCTCTGATACTTTTGGTTTAAAGATCCTTACTATTAGCATTAATTTTCAGCTGTGTCTGTTATATGGAGAACTCTGCTCCCACCTCCAGATGTATTTCCATTTGCCTCCTTTGTATGCCCGTATTTCCTTGGTGATGGTTTTATGCTCAGTATCTGAAGGCATTTCTAACAGCTTGTCCCCTTCTCTCTTCTACTAGTACATCTTTGATGTTAAGAAGACTGAGGACAAAGTGTTGGTCTCGTTACAACAGGAGGATCGTCGCAAATACAAGAAAGAAGGGAAAGGAGACAGCATCCCCATTGGCTTTGAAATATTCAAGGTAGGAGCCCTCTGCACTCCTGGCTCAGAGTTCGTCCTGCGGTCCCGCTTCATCCTGGCGGTGAAATCATTGGCAGATAGAGGCACGATTATCATGGTGGGGTCTGGCTCTCCTCTCAGCGCGAGCTTTGCGTGTGCACTGCACTCCATCACCAGAGCTGACGTTAGACAGACTATTTGAACTAAACTGAGTTCTGTTCAATTCAAACTCTGTTTGAAGCACAGGAACGTAACTCATTTTTCCCTGTTGCAAATGAATTTGAAGTGCTTTTCCCACCCCAAGCTTTGAAGAGAAAGACACAAAAATATTAATGCTTGAAAGATGGAGGGGTTTTTTTCTCCTTCTCACTGGAGGCTCCTGCCTCCATTTCATCAGCAAATACAGCCAAGTGAATGAGCTTGGGAAGTCTGCAGTTTCTTTTGCCACTTAGAATAGTCAAGAGTGTTTTCAAAAGCTGGATTTAGTGAGCAGGAAATAAGCGTATGTGAAAAGGAACCAAAGGGATCCCAAAGAGTAATTTAATTGCACTCCCAGGGCAAATGGAGTAAAAGGAAACCATATGAACTGAAAGGAGGAGGAAACAGCTGTGCATCTGCTCTTTCACTGCCGATCAGGATTATCTTATCTGTTGCTGTAGCAGGTGAGACTACACTGAGTCTATGGCTCTACCCTGAAAAATGGTCAGGTTTTAAGTCAGAGCACTGACATCAGCATCACACCTCTTCATTTGACAGTCACCTGTTAACTACATGCATTGGAGAAATGTCATTACAGGAAGTCACATAATTTACCTTGCCTTGTCACGCCTGTATACCTAATTTGGAAAGGCTTGGAAAAGAAAATCACACTTTCAGAAAGGTGTCAAGAACTCAATCTCCTTTTCTTTTCAAAAATTTTTCAATTTCAAGAGTGTTCTAACCCACCAAGCTCATTATCATGACTACAGGCCTTTGGAAGACCACAGCCTAAATTACATAACGACAAAAGAGAACTACCAGCAAAGAATGTAGGGCTGTCTTTGCCCTCAGGAACCGCTTAAGAAATAGGTTTATATTCTAACTGTGCTGTGGCAAGTAGCTCCCTGAAGAGGCTGTTACTAGTTAAGCACAGCTTCAAGGCTTAGAACAAAACATAAATGGTTATTCTGTGGCTTTTGTATTCAGGAAAGGGCAATGCTGAGAGCACGGACTGGGAGCCCGCAGCAGAAGTCTGGAATGCTCTCTCTGCATGCTAGACAGAAGGCAAATGAACCTCAGCCTCTTCTGAGATGGCAGCGTAGCTCAGCAGGTGGAGTCCCTGGTGTGTGGCCGTGTCTCCGCAGTGGCGTTACGTCTCTGCTAGTGCATGCATGCCTGTGCTAGTCCTGGGCTTTCAGCTCCGCTTAGGGGTATACACGCAGATATCGATGCAGCGAAGGGCAGAACAGCACTGGGTGGAAGCCTGTGTGGGATGGCGCTCCAGTGCTCTGATCGCCTGTCAGGACCATCTCTGTCACACTTCAGTGGGTCAAAACCATTTGCCTTTATTGCACAGTGACTTTTCTGCCCTGAAAGGCCATGTGGCGTGCAGGGAGGATCCTGCCTCTTAGCTCCAATGGCCCTTCCTAATTAATCCTAATCTGCTCTGTGGCTGTAGGTGGAGGACAACAGAAGCTATCGATTACACAAGCTCACCGTGCAGGAGAGAGTGGCCACGTCGCTGTACATCAACACACGCACGGTGTTCTTGAGGAGGATCCTTAAGCAAGGCCGCTACATCCTTATCCCAACTACCTATCTTCCAGGCATCACTACAAGGTTTATCCTGAGACTCTTCACAGATGTGCCATCAAAACTCAGGTAGGTTGCACTCACAGCTACAGGAGATTTGCTCTTGGCTGCACCTCCTCAGAAATGGTTGCCTGACTCACTAGCTCATATTGCTGCAGAACTAGGTCCTTGACATGGTCAAGGTCACCACCAAGAATCTCCAGATGGCTTGCTGGGATTTGTCAGGTCACTTTTACTTGGGAACCTCATGGAACCCGATTCAGTTTGGGTCTTTTGACCTTTTAATTTGGCTTTTGTGGTTGCCTCCAGTTCTAGGTTAGAGCACTGAGTGCTGGCGCTTGCAGTTACAGTGGATACTGTTTATTTCTTTGACCATCTCGTTTGAAACCAGGGGTTGTCTGCAAGGGCAAAACTAGTGTTCCATGAAATAAGGCCCACTGAAGTTTTTCTTGCCTTGATACTCTTTTCCATGATTTAAAGTTGTTTTTTTAACACCATTTTCACTGCCAAACAAATTTGGGTTGCTTTGCTCTGCTCTGTTTCTATTTAAGTCTGTCATTTCTGTAGCACTCGCTTCCAAAACAGGAGATGACGAAGGAAAAGAATACAAAATTTTGAAAATGCTATACTTCCACAACTGTTGATTGCTTGCTCAACATTCATTGCTTCAATTGCTTTTCCCATGATTTTTCAGGGAGCTGGAGGCAGATAAGCCTAAAATGACATGTTGGAGTCTTCTTTGTGGCTATCCACGCAGAGTCACTCAAATCAAAATTCACTCTGCAGAGGGTTTACGGAAGCAAGACAGATCAGGCGGTAAGTGTAAAGCAAGCCTGGGAGAGTGGAAGAGCCTTCTCCAGTCCTCTGAAGAGGACCTGGGTTGATACGTAAGCAGTCAGGAGTTATGCAAACAAAGTGAACATTTATGGGATTTTTTTCCCAGCACATTGTAAAATCTGCCCAAAAGGGAAGAGATCAGATGAATAAGATGATGCAAACCAGCAAGAGTTGTGTGTCATCTATGCTGGCCCGGATGGGCAGTACTAGCCAGACCCTGCTGAGGAGCTTTTTGTTGTGAGTAGTAAGAAATTAACTTTCCAGGGTTATGTGTTTTCTAAATGGGAAATATCCAAGGAGACAGCTGAATCGCACAGACTCGTGTGGCGTGTTACACTTAACTCAGCAATGTCATCCAGGGCCTTTAGGGCACTTTGTTATTCATTACCCCAAGCTTCATAGTGCTTCAGAGAGGAAGTTATGGTTTTCAAGCAACCATTTTCAGCCGGGTGAACTTGGACAGGGAGAGGTTAAATGACTTGTACAGGACTTGTATCTACATGTCGCAGGAAGTGTCCTGAAGGGCACTGCATTTTTGCTGGCATCTGACATTGACAGTTAATTAGGAGACTTGTCTAGTTGTCCTTTGCTTCCTCATTTTCTACTCCCACTCTCCATCTCTCAGCCTTCGTTTTCCATGAACCTTCCCTATAAAAAGGTGGACACATCCAGCACTGACTGGTTGCTTGGGAGAAAGGAAAGGAGCAGAGATTCTGTAGTGAATGTGAAACAGGAACCTCAAGAGGTTCCTGACCCCTCTGCTCTGTTTGCTCCAGATAACTCTTCAGCTCTCTTCAGTTTAAGATGTGGCGTTTAGTTGCATTAATTTCTTGTGGTAGAGAAGGCATGAGACTTAGACCTGTAGTACAGTTTATCTTCAGTCTCACAAAGCAGCTGTAAAACTTCTCCCACGAGTTGGCTACAATTTTATTCCAGTCTCCTTTCATAGCTGTTCTTGGCACCCGCTGAGTGGTGACTGAATGCACTTTTCACTGTGAAAGCCACTTTCTGTTAAGTCTGGTTGTCTCTTCAGGGGTGGGGAATGTTGGAAGGAAAAGATACAGAAGATTTATTCTGTTCGTTTTTCTTGGTGCTTTTCAAAAGCAGGAGCCACAAACACCTCAGTCAAGCAAGTGTCATGGCTGTGTCCTCAGCAAGGCAGGATGGATGGGTGAGGCTGAAGGGGCTATCTGAGACAAGAATAGCAGGGCAGCACATTGAAAACAGGCAGCGTGTTCTTGCTCTGTGAAGGACGTTTCAATTTTTAAGGGTTGGGTATTTTTTTGCTTTCAAAATTCCTTTAGAATTTTCTCTAAGGTTCCCTGCAGTAAAGCAATAAAAGCCAATTCTCCACCCTTAGCATTTCCCAATCCTTAGCACAATTACAGCCTTGACAAGATCATTGAAAACAGTTGCCTGCAACTGCCAAAGACCAGGCTTGAGTTCAGAGAGTGCAGTGGCATTTGGTGCATTGTGACACAGACCCCCAGGGGCATATAAACAGGCCTTACAACCAATGTGTAATAAATATTCTAACTACAGCAGAGCCCAGATACCTCTAGGACCCAGCACTATCACACGTGGTCAGGTTGAATTGAAGCATCTTCTTGCACTTTGCTTTCAGCATCCAGAGTTGGGCTGATGATTACTGTGACAGAACTGAAAAGGTCACCTATTGCGGGAAGAACTGTCTATAGGAAATGGAGTCACCGAGATTCTGTTCAAACCTAAGCAAAACTTCTGCCTGATTATTTTATCTGCTGAAAAAAGAAAAATTGGGTCAAGTGAATATGATTTGTGAATTAGTATTGAATTCATTAGGTGCCAAAAAAAATCAGTCTATCATTGCAATTTTTTTCTGAAGTGTTTTTATTTCCCTGTGTGAAACAACATGGCAGTTTTAAACTCATCAAAAACATAAAGGGATTGGAACACAAACCCCAAGTGAATCTTATTGTTTGCCTTTGAATAAAACTTCACCAAAAAAGTTAAAATAGTTTCCTTTTCTATCAACATAAAGCTTTCCGCGAAAGCCTTTGTCTCTTTTCAGCCTGTAGTTCCAAATCTCTTCCATTCAGGCGGCACTGAAGGAGAGCCGAGTTACTTCAGTAGCTTCCCCATTATCTTGAATTCTGCTGTGAAATCCCTTTTTGACTCTTTATTAGCCCTTTTTTCCCTCTAAGTATCTCCATCTCACAGCCTAGTTCATGGATTGTCCTGCAGAACACCCTATGGTGTAGCAGCTTCAGACAAATGAAGTAGGGAGAGAGTGTAAATAAAAACCTGTGAAGCCAAATGTGCACTGCTGCCATCGTGCTGCTACAGAACACCACCAAGCTCAGGGTAACGCCGGTAACTGTCGCTCTGCCTTCTAAGGGTACCTTGCTGAGAAATGCAGCAAAGCTCCTGATTGATACTAGAGTCCATTCATGGCAACACAAAAAGATGGCTGTGGTACATTTCTCACATTTGGAGGGGGTTTTGTCGGTTAAAAGATATAGAGATTCCTTGAAGCCCACTGGCTGACCGGGTTGTAAATTTATGCTGAAAAGGAACGTGTCCAAGGACGCTAAATATCCCACATTCTAAGATTGCTTCCTAATACCAGCACAAAAGAATGCAACTCCCTGCCATCTCTCCTCTCCTCCCCTCTCTGGATTCTCTGCAGCCTCTTCCTTGCCCATCTCAATGAGAAATAGCCACTAGGCGTTTGAAAAGGACCAGCTTTCTCAGAAGTGAGCTCAGCCCTCAGAGCCACATGGGCAGCTATCGAAATACCAGCCCTACCTGCCTCTCCTGGAGCAGCTCCTGCTGTGAACTAGACTTAAAAGTCAACAGCAGCCTCCTGTCTGAATCAATACTGCAAGAGGAGGGAAGAAGCCACACAGCAATTGCCATCGGCGGTGACGAGTGGAGGCTTCCTTTCAGGTTAGGTGCAGTCAATATGTTTATTCAAGTAGAAAATAGGTAGATGAGGTGGTTGTGTTTGCCTACTGCGAAGAGGACCTCACACAAAGGTTACTAATTTTCTGGTGCAAAGGTTGTTGGCAGCTTGTTTTGTGTGAGCTGCTGTGTCTGATTAGTCCCGCAGGGCTTTCCTGACTTCTTCACTTCTGATCTACAGCATCTCGGCTCTCAGGCTGCTGCTTTTCTTCTGCTCAGTCTCTGTCAGCTGTATTCCTCCTTGTCCAGGCACCTGCCTGGTTTGTCACCATCATCCCTTAGCACAGAGAGGACAAAACTTGATGATAAAGGAGGAGGTCATGATTCATTCTGAAGCTTCTGAGAACTGAGACATGCTGTTACATCTCTGTGACAAACTGTCCTGAAACCACCAGGATGTCTCTGTACTGGCACTGGGGTATGCGGTTATGGAAAGTAGGAGCAGCCTGAGCAGAGATACGTTTTTTCGATGTAACTGGGATAGAGGGATTTTAGATTTGAAAGCACTATTCTTCACATAAGCCCACCACTGTCATCTGAGTGTTGTGCTGAGCACAGATTCCTGAGCAACTACTTAAACAAAACTGGAAGAGAATGAAGATTGGATAGCAAGTGTGCACCCGGCCTGGTTCATGAGCTGGTTGTCATCAGAACCCTGCTCCCTGCCAGAGGAAGGTTGTTTAATCTGTATTTTAAATGTTTATTGGAAAGCTCCTCCTTGCTGCTGTCTTTGACCCATTGTCCTGTCTGGGGGGGAAAAAAAAAAAGGAAGGTTTGCTGTTGTCAAGAAGAGTGAATGAATGCAGCTGCCCAGGCTCAGTTCTGAATGCCTGCAGGCTGCTCTTCTTGGAAGTGGCTCTGAGTTAGCTTGTTCTGAAGTTGATCCAACTCTCTCTGAGCCAAGCGCAGGGGCAGGTTTGCAAGATGAGAAAGCACTATGTGCTTGGAGATCTTCTGTCTCTCATTCCCAAGGCTGATTTAAAAATCGCACTCACTACTGTCTGTCATACTCTTTTCCCAAGAGCTTTTCTTTGAGGAAAAATCACCTTTTGCATTTTTAAGTCTTCCCACTGAACTTCCATGTTGAATTCACATATTTCATTTCCTTTCACCTCCTCTCTTCTAAACTAGGTGTTGTGATGCTGGTACGTGATGTAACTGGTAAGCAGAGCATCTGGTCCCTTTAGTGGCAGTTACCTTGGGAGCAGTCTGAGAACTAGAAGGAAGGAGAAGGCAAAAACCAGCTGGTAAATAGCCAATGAGAAGGGAGGCAGGAAGAAAACAGAGCAGAGGTGGGTGGAGGATTTACTGATGCCAGTGGAAAGACTCCCTTTTATTGTTTGTATTGCGAGAGAAGCTAAGAGGTACTGCCTGAGAAAAGACTCAAC